>NC_064757.1:27684338-27984338 GCF_011397635.1 Epinephelus fuscoguttatus | reverse complement strand
TTCTCTCACATTTAATATCACTTGACACGCGTCATCCAGCATCTCTCAAACAGCCGCTGAGCCTGTGTCAAAGCCGTGGTCCTGTCGAAGATACTGCACACGCGTTTGCAGGATGCACCTTGTACGCGCACACACACGCAGACACAAAACAAAGGCAACCCAAAGACAAATATCTCAGCCACCTGGCGCCGTGATCGACGGGCTGCTGCAGAGAACAGGAATTACCAGGATGAAGACAAGTGAGGGAAAGAGGAGAGAGGGGGAGCGAGAGAAAGGTTGCATACGTCTCTGCTGAATCGTGGTGGTCGATTCTCTTGCCTGCGGGCTATTCCTGTAAATATTGACGTTGATGTTAGGACCACTCTCTTAAGGATAAGCTATAAAGCAAGGGGGTTAGATTTACTCTGTGCAAACTGTAAGCATCTGAAATCACACGCTACGCTTGGCCTTCTCCAAGCGTGTTGAGGGGAAACGGTGAGAGACTTTCAGGGTGAAGAGCTGCAACCACATGAGGGAACTGAGCTCCCTCGGTAGGTTTCCACCTCGCTCCTCTCCCTCTCTCTCCCTCGCTAGATGGTTTAGGTTTCCACTCTCAAGCTAAAAGCAGGCAGCTGACATCAAAACCTTCAGAGAGACCCCTATTTCCCAGAAACAGCTCTCGTTTCATGTAAATAGCTGCCTTTCATGGCTACATTGAGATAAATTGCACCCTGCTGGACAAGAGGGAGACAACGTTCACCCCCGGAGCCTCTTTTGTTGACATCTGCATGCGTTGCCATGACAACACACGTCTGCCCTGTGCGAGCGTGTACGTACATGCGTGTCTGCATTCATGGGTTGCATTCATGGGGGCACACGTCGTGCATACATGTAGGCAAACACAGGCGAGCGCGCAGGAGAGCGGGCAGGTCCACACACATAGAAACAAAAATACAAATACCTCTCTCATTCTCTCCTCAATCGCACACAAGCACGGCCGCACAAAAGCTTGCAGAGAATAACACACGAGCGTGACCAAAACACTGAATCAGGTTAGACTTGCTTCCAACGACCAGGTCCTCGTGGGAGGCTGCAGGCAGAGAAGTTTATTACTAATCATCTTCACGTTAAAAAGGGCAAAACTAATCCAACTATGACAAAGCCCTTTTCCAAAACCCTCCAGAGGACTGCATGTGTCCAGTCGACTGGGAATTAATCTGCTAAAGGAACACAATGATGCATGACTTCATTTTAATACAAGTAGGTTAAAGATGCCAATCCTCCTATGGGATCAGCGCTACTCCACAGACAGTCGTCTCTATCTGTCTAACTTTGTAAAGGAATTACTGTGATTGTCCGTACACGCAAAGCATCTCCACATTGTTTAATCAAATTTGCCCAAGCTACCGTTTTCACAGATGACAGAAGAATAATCATATCCGTGTGCAATTACGCTGATTATGTCTCTTCAGAGACTTGTGAACTGGAGGACTATGTCACCTCTGAGACCACATGAAACAAAGGCCAACTGCTTTGTTTATATTTCACCACGTGTCTGTACTTTGAGGTCCTCATTACGTTCATTTGAGTGGCGAAAGAGGCTACGGGAAGGGGGTTCAACGGGGTGGGGGGTAGAGGAGGGTGTGGGGCACAACTGAGGGGGTACATGCCCAGCGCCATAGCAACCGTAAAGGAGGTTGAGGGTCTGCATATTAATCATAAGGATAGAGAAGAATATGTGTGCATGTATGTGTGTGTATGTGTGAGAGAATCCCCTCCCGTGGGCAAGTCAGCATTCACCCATGAAGTAGGTCAGTGAAATTTGCCCAAATTAGGTCAGTGGCAGTCAATGGGTGCCATCCTGGACAAGAGAAAGAATAAAAGGGGGAGAGAGGGAGAGCAGGACGGAGAGTCTATAAGGTTAGGAGAGCAGAACCAAGCGGCTTACTTCATCTTAGCTTCAGCACTTAGTTAATTACAGTTGCGCTGGTCCATACAAAACACACACACACTCCAACCACACCAAAAAAAGCCCCAGTGAGGTACCAAAGCTCCCCCCAAAGCAGACAGAGTTCTTTACAACTTCAAGCCGTCACTTTTTCTCTACTCAAACATCCCTGGTATCAGAATCAGTGCGCATCAAAAGCCTGTTTTGATTGAAAATGCTTTTGAAAAGCAGTCCGATTCGGTTACATTGCTTAGGTCTGATTATTTAGCACCCCTCCTCCTCCCTCTTCCCCCTCTAGCTGTTTGGATGGTAGCTTCTTTGTCATCTGCCTCTGTTTCGTCGAGCTTTTTTCCCTCCCTATTTTGAAGAATCCACATCGGGAGAGAGGTTGTTGTGCGTTGTTGCCAATAAACGGAGGAACACAGGAACCTTTGAAGTCTGTGGCACGTTGTGATTTGCTTTCATCGTCCCGTATCTGTCAGTCAACAAGAGAAAACGTGACTCCAAAGGAAACTTTTTTTTGCTGCCCCCCCCCTCGCCAATTTCCTCTCCACACATACACACAAAACCAAAACAAAACAACAAAAATGACAACAAAGACAGCAAGAACGACAAAGGCTGTATTGGGCATTAGACAGACAGGGAGTGGGCTGAATAATAATCTGCGAGGAGTTGCGAGGTGTTCCAGAAGATTCTGATGTTACTTCAACTGGCGCAGACCGACTTCTTCCTGCCTGGGCTTCCTTGGCCCACTTCCACACAAAAGGGAGTGTGTGTGTGCATCCCACTGTAGCTGTGGGGTGCTCTCTGAACTTTATTCTGTCAGCCCTCTGTCGCTCATCTCGGAGCAGTTGGGTGTCAGAGAGGAGGAAGAGCATTGACAGGTGTCTTCTGTGGGCAACGTCTGCTCAGAAGAGTGATGGCGGAACCTGGGCCTGCACCTAATCACACAAGCCTGCAGTCTCGCTGTGACAGCCACAGAGGTTGGGGAGGGGCGGGGGGGGACAAAGGCTCCCTTCCCTGGGCAGCGATCAAACTCGAGCCCCCGGCTTGCCTGGAGATGTGACAAGGCCCACTTCCCCTTTCGCTGCTTTTCCCCATCCTCCCCCTGCTGCCAATCATGTGTCATATGCTTCACACTCTCGCACGCGTTTGTGTGCCGACCGTATGTGTTTGTGCCGGGGCTGAGCCTGTCTACGCAAGTTAAAGAGACGTACAGAAGCGAGAGGCGAGGAGACAAAGAGACACACAAAAGAGCTTCTTCCCAGGAAGTGTTGAGCCAGAAACGACCAAATGTACAAGCCGAACGTGGCTTGGAGTAAAGCGAGCCACAATGAGTTACAGTGACTAACAGTACTAGCCAGAGAGAGAAAGATGCCTGGCTGGAGAGGCTGGGTATAGGAGCCAGAGAACTGAACTGCAGCCAACCTGGATAAGGCCTCAGTCCAGATAAGTTGGGACAGTACCAGGGGCCCAGCTACAGCCCGTCAGAGCAGGGAGGAGGGGAGCAAGTGAATTAGCAAGAAATACAGAGGGAGAAAGAGCGAAAGAGAGAGGGCAGGCTTATAGGCAAAACAGGGAGAGAGAGAAAGAGAGGGGTTTTGAGGCTTTTCAGCTCCGAAGTGGGATGGAGGGGGATGGTTGGAGGGAACTGCTGAGAGTCAGGCAGAGCTGGAGCCGAGGCTCAGAGGCAGGGCCAGGGCTGAGCTGGGGCTGCTGAGAGAGGAGCCAGGGCTGGAGGCCAGAGGAGGGAGGGATGGAGGGAGGGAAGGGGGGCTGAGAATAGGAGGAGGCTGTGGCAGAGCTGGAGCTGGGGCCAGGCCAGAGCCAGGGGCCCCAGCTTTAGATTTAGTCAGCTGTTCCCCTGGCCAGCAGCTGGAAGGACGTAGCGAGAGAGAAGGGAGGGGAGGCAGCAGGGGAAGACAGCGCAGAGACTTTCGGGAGGGAATTTTAACGGAGAAACGGAAAGTGAGAGGAGATGGAGAGGCGTAAGAGAGGAAAAAAACAGCGCAGCAATAGAGAAGGAGAGAACGAAGAGAGGAAGGGGGTGGTGGAGGTTTGGAAAGAGGACAGTGGAAAAGCCATTAGATTCCTATGAGAGAGAAAACAGCGCTGAGAGCAGACAGACTGACAGAAGGTGGTTAAGGCTCACTGGCTTCGCAACCGCTCTTCCCTTCCTCCCTCGCTGGTCCTCCTGCTCCCTCAATCCTCTCTTCCCTCCCTTCATCCATCCATCCCTCCATCCTCCTCCTCTCCTTCCGTCACTGGTGCGCTATTCTCTAGCTACCTCCGTCTCGACCAGTTGTGCCTCAGCAACAGCCCTGCTATTCATTACGCACGACCTGCAGGCATGACCCTAAACACACACCGAGATCCCAAACAGGTGCCCCACACACACACATATACAGCAGCAAAGGGATCACACATGACTGAAGGGGGGGGTACGTGGAGAGTGCAGACAGAAGGGCTGAAGTGAGAAGAGGGAGCTCTCTGTGGCTGCCTGAGAAGCACTGCAGGAGGAACAACAAGGAAAGAGGGATGGAAAGAGGAGAGAAAACATTGAAAGGAGGAGGAAAAAAAACGATGTAATTAAAGCAGAGCGCGTACATGCTTTGTTTCCATAAAAGTGGTGAAATGAGATTTGGAGTAGGGGAGTGAGGGGCGAGGGTTTGCCATGGGGCAAGCAGCCGCTGCTAGCAAAGCACTTATGGCTTATTATATTCCATTCAGATGGACCAGGCGTCTGGGATAAAAGCATTTAGTCTGTGCGTTAGTGAGTGACTCAGCACTTGGAGCCTTCACAGGTGGACCCCCTCATAACTACACAATGCATATCAATGAAGTGGCCTGCTCTATGCATATGGATCGCTCACTCCCACACCCCTGCCTCTTTTTTTTCCTTCTCCTCCACCTACGCCACCTTTTTCCACCTCAACCTCTCACACGTCCTTGTGGACACCTTTCCATTGTTTAATCTGTTTTCAGCTGAAGTAATTCCACCTGCTCTTCTTTATAAAAGACTTGATCGGGGCGACATCCAATAAGGCAGGAAGGTGAGTGAGAATGACTGGGAGGCTCCGAAAATAAACACAACGCCGAAATGCATCGCTTTGCACATTTCTCGCATTGCATTTTTTTTTTAAATTTTTCCTCAAAATCAAGGGGAGACGTTTTTGTGCACGGCGGGAATAGCCGGCCCACCTCCTCTCCTCCCTTTCCCTCTTATTTAGTGTTGAGACGGTAGACAGCCCCCACCTCCCTCTATTGCATCCTCTCCATCACTCTCTTGTCTCTCTACAGCTCTCCCTCCACCCATCTGCCCTTTCCTCTTCGTTTTACCTCTGCGCCTTTCTATCCCGTTCTCTCCTCCCCTTGGTGGTGGTTAATGGCACAGGGATCCAGCGTGGAATATAGATCAGTGCGAGATGGATGGGGCACCAGGAGCTCTGGCCAGTCCCGTAGGTCCCAGACCAAAGATTAACTAAATATTAGCTGACAGGAAGAGAGAGAGGCAGGGACACAGCTGCAGCTGCTA
Source organism: Epinephelus fuscoguttatus (assembly GCF_011397635.1). Lineage (NCBI taxonomy): Eukaryota > Metazoa > Chordata > Actinopteri > Perciformes > Serranidae > Epinephelus > Epinephelus fuscoguttatus. The sequence goes on along the minus strand of NC_064757.1, from coordinate 27,978,876 downwards.
GTGCCAGTGCCGGCAGAACAAACGACAGAGACTGTTTTTAACCCCCTTTGCTCTCAGGAGAGGGAGAGGCGATAAACACACGAGAGATGCAAAAATACACACGTTGGGGTGTACATACTGCCGTGCACGCGTACGCACATGCTATCAGAGGCACCCTGGGAGAAGAAGTCCACTAATCACATTCTCTCTTCCCCCCCTCTCTGCCCTGCCAAGGCGGATGGTGAGGGGGGGAAAAAAAAGGAATAAATCTTTATTAGGCGATGTGTCCCTGCTTTATCGATCGCTTCGCTCCTTCCCTCCCCTCCTCCCTCTCCACCCCCCCTCTCTTTCTCTCCCCTCCTTTTGTTATTTTAGGCGTGTGTCTGCCATCCAGTCCAATTGAGTCAGGCTGTACATCAGACAGGACCATTACCCATGTCTCCCTGGGCTGGGCTGTCACTGGCTGTGAGGGGGGTAGGAGGTGAGGTGATGTAGCCACCCAGGAGGGACAGCTAGCCGGCTAACAGCTAGCCAGACAGCCAGGCAGACAAGAGTTTTGGGGAAGAATGTAGACAGACAGGGTGGCATTAACACACGGTGGCAAGCATTCGCAACAATGCCAAGTGACAACAATGCTAGATCTGTACTTCACCTAAATTCAAGCCCTGTATGGCTCCACCAGCAGAGCACGGCGCAGACGCTACGTTGATTTATGGTGCTAATTTTCCCACTAATGATAGAAAGTCCTAACAGCCTTTTTTTTCTCCAGCAAAATCTTACAGCGGTGAATGTATCCCAAAATACTCATATTCAAACCCAGCACTGTTAAAACATAGTGCAGGGTATGGTTTCACATTTTTTGGTACTGATGCTTTTGCCCCAGTTTTGGTTCAGATATAAAAGTAATACTTTTTTCCACATCTTACTTTGTGGAATAAAAGCACAATTTTCTGCAAAACCGCTTTTGTTCGAAGGAAAGAAGACGTTCTAAGGTGTTTAATATTGTGTAACACAAGTAGCTATATAAGGACTTTGACTATATAAAACGGAGCTTTTATTTTATTTATACAGAGTTTATTTATGCTCACAGTTAACAGCTGAATGGATGCAGAATTTATACTCAGAAAAGCAGAACTACATCTATATATGATTTAACATAGCCCAATAAAAAATATACATATATATATATAGACACCCTCACACTCATAAATCATACATTTACAAGCAACCATGCATACAATTTAAATGCCATGAAAACAACAACATACAACAGATAAAGAACTTTGGCTATCTATCTTTTGTTTCATTCAGTTCTGTATTGCACAGCCTGATTGCTGTAGGCAAGATTGCTGCTTTAGACTAAGATTTACATTTAAATCAGGATCTATCTGATCTAATAATGAGTAAACAAGATTATGAATTGAACCAGACATTTGATGCCAGCCTTCGATACTTGACAATCTTCAATACTCTGTGCTACAAACACATTTCGGCCGCCAACAACCCAAACATCTCTCAGGTTCAATATCCAGCCAGAGTTAAAATGTTGACCCTGTGACATGAACTGTGCAAAAAGCATTCAGCATGTCAGAGTGCTTCATTCAGGGGTCTTTATCGGTTTTCATGCCAACGACACGTTAGGTAAAAGAGAGACGGAGCAGAGACCCCCATATATAAACATACCTTTATATAGTGCATACAATACTACCCTATCAAAATGATACTTACTGACAGATTCATATATTTTTACAACATAGATTCACCTGACAAAGACTCATGGGTAACAGCCTATCATCAACGTTGTGTACTGTACATTTATTGTACAAATAAGACAATTAATCTTCGCTAAAATATGTTGGATTCATGTTAATGTGCATTTTCAGACATATTTTCTCTGTGGACGCCCTACAAGGTTGCGGCCCCCTGTTGAAGACCCAAGATCTAAGTGACGAATTTGTGAAGGACAGAGCATGCCGAACTCTGAAAAGGTTCCAGGACGATCCTCAATACCTGGGAAACATCAGGATGAGGATCATTAAAAAACTTGGGGGAAAGACACCACAGCAAATAGGCCAAGTCCTGTACCTCTGCTAATTCCAGACAGTGGTAAACAGAGAGCTTCTAAATGTAGAAAGAGTGATAGCCCCTGAGGTCTGGATGCAGACTGCTCGCACTCAGCACAGCACTGACAGCAGGAGCTAGCTAGCCAGCTAGCCTTCCTTTGGGACTTCAGACACAGGAAACACTATGGAAACATGCTGTATCTAGATAGGGGCAGTGTAAATAAGATATGAGTTTCTATTGCCTGGCTTGGGAAATGAAACTGGAAAATTGAGAAGGGGAGAAAAAGAGATCATGAGAGCTTATAAACACAGGGAAGGAATGCACAAAAGGAAGGAGGGTAGGCACAGGTATAGAGTGATTAGGAGTCGAAGAGCAAGAAAATAAGATGATGGGAAGATGAAGGGCGGGAATGAGGTTAAAAAAAACAAGCAAGAAAAGAAATGAGCAAGAAAAAACTCCTTCAAGACAAAACTCTTTAGAAGGGCAAACTAGATTCCATAGTCAGTTGAAAGCCGTCCTCTCCTTCCCTTTGAATCTCTCTCATTCTCTGTCTTTGTCTGTCTCTCATGCCTGGAGAGCCTTTCTAGCCCTATTCAGCCCTGCTCCGCCACAGAGCAGTGAATGCATGTCTCACATGCCACACAGCCACGACATCGTTGGACCAGGCACAGCCAGAGGCACCTCACACTCCCAGGACCTCCTCCTCCGCATAGCTCACACGGCACTTGAGCCTGCCGGGCAAGAAGAGAGAAGGGGGTAAATTCCCCCTCTCAATCTGGCTCAGATTCCCGATTGTTCCACAAAAGGACAAAAAAAATGGGCATGTACTTTGTCCTCTCTGACTGATCTCTCAGGTGAGAAATTGGAACATGCAAAAGACACAAGTATTCAATCAGGCCGGCAATCTTTTCCTTTGGTCAGGTGATGTTTATTGGAAAACAATAATGTGAGCATGGGCCCGTCTTTCAAGCACAGCTATCGGCCACTGGAGGGACAGACTGACCAGATTGACCTTTGGCTTTAGTAAATCCCTGGGGGTCAAGTGAAGAGGTCAGCACTGGGCCAGCTCAATGCTGAGGGAGGGACCAGTCGATGAGTGAACACCTCTGTTGGTGTATGTGTGTGTTTGTGTGTGCGATAGGGGTCAGCGGCAGGTAAACCCTCATCCTCTGCTGTTGTTTACTCTAAGGCGCCTAGTCACCGGCGCCCTGGCACCATGGGTGTCTTAAAGCATGTGTGCAAGCAAGTGTGTGTGCGCGTGAGCACATGCGCAAGAGTGGAAATGGGATAGTGTGGGAATGATGACAGACGGGAATGTCATCCAGCCTCTTATCATTAACATGCCTCACCTTTATTCAGCCTGAAACACACAGCCATAAACACGCTCACCGAGCCATTAACACACAAAGTCAAACACGAACTCATATTCACACACTGATAAGAAAGAAATAATCTAGCTCTACTTTAAGTCCTGTGTATCTGGTGGAGAATATTTTTGTCCAGGACACAGCTATAAGGGGTGAATCAACACTCCACAGATTTAAAGTTAGTTTGACAAAACACTGAAACCTCCTTGCAGCCTTGTTGGCCTCTTTTCGGTGAGCAGCGTCTAAGGTTTAAGTTAGTTTAACGTAGACCGAGCACTACACGCCAAAGTCGAGATATTCTTTGCTATACCCTTTGTTTTGTTTGGGATAGATCAAAAAGATTGCCCTTAATCTGGGACAACAGCAGGTAACTTTCTACTCTCTCAGCAAAGTATACAGTGATTATGCGCACACACACTCACACACACATACACACACACACAAAATATTGTTTGTAGCCTTTGGGCTGATCCAAAGCTGTTTGGCTTCTGGGGAGAAACAGCTGTTGACCAAACTGCACAGAGAGACTCTGTTCTGAGGCAACACTGAAAGCATGTGTAGTCTTTAACACATATTCTCGTACTCATGTTGTAACTGCACACACACATTCACACACACATACACACACAGTATACATACATTGAACCTTCTACTGCAGTAAGCAGAGTCTTGGCCTGCTTTGTGCTTATTTCAGCAGCCCATTGGTGCAAAGAGGAATTCATTAAAAAGAAAAAAAAAGTGAAAGGGAGCATCAGATAGGAGAACGCTGAGTGCTGCATTCCCCTGTTGTTATTATTGCCAAATCGAAGAGAGAAGGGCGGCTGGTAATAAAAGTCATTAAATGAAATAGAAAAAAGATCTTTTAATAGGGCCTTGTCATTGTGGATTTAGTAGCCTTTCTATCGCCCGCTCCCTCTGCTCCGTTCCCTGTGCTCACAGTGAAGAGAGGGGCAGGAGCTCTGTGGAAGAAGCACTGGATTCCTAGACAGAGTCAGCCAGCCGAGGAGCTGTGCTGACGCACACCCAGCAGCCACAGTCTGGGACAGGAGACAAGTCAAGCTGGAACGGGGACTGGGGCAGACGTTAGAGAGCTCACACTGGAACTTTATTACTTTAGCTAGTTTATTTTAACAGGAGTGATGCGTGCTGATCTTGTACATTGAGCGTCTGTGAAAAGGAGCCAGCATTAGCACGCAGGGTAATTTTGAAGTGTGGTCTTGGGGCGACTTGGTAGGAGTGTGGCAGAGGCAAGGTGGCCAGAGCTGGAACTGGGAATGGTGATTTAAGAGGGGCGGGGAGCAAACAGCTATGTCTGGGACAAGGAATGGGACTGGGAGGGAGGCTGGCTCCAGTCAGGTGGAAGGACTGGAAATGAAGCAGACAGAGCGAGCTAGAGACAGCAGAGGGGCAGTCTAATGGTACATCTTGGGTACAGTCTTGGAAATGAGAAGCGCAGGAGACCGTTATGACTGGGTGTAGGAGATGGAACATGGCTGGCTTGAGGAAGTTATGGTCTGTGGTGGGAATAATCTATCTAGAGGCACATCTGGGTCTGGGAATGGGGTTGGTTAGAGTTTGGAGTTTGGGGCTATGACAAGCGCTGGGACCTTCTGGAAACTTCTGATGTGCTGGGAAGATGACAGAGCAAGCAGAAGAACCAGTGGTCATCTATCACTCGTTGGGTACAGCACAGCAGCATCAGGGTTTGCTTTATGGGTTTAAACCTTGAGGGGGCCACCCAGACTGAAAGCACGCTAGGGCTGACTGTCTGTAAGTAATCGGAGACGGAAACTGAGCTCGTGCTGAAACTCATTATGAGTAGAATGAAAGTAATTATCACGTAAACACATTTGAGATTTACAGCGATGCTTATTCTGACTTCAGTTTACATGGAAGATATTGTTCGGAGCTAGAGGTAAACAAAACCTCATTATCTGGACGATTTGTAATACCAGATATTATTCAACACCACTGATACTTAGGAACTGAAAACATTTAAAAATAAATATAATATTTTGTCTATTGAAACATGCACACACACTCACACACACTCACACAGAGAGACGAAGCTAACGTGTCTTCATTAAACAACAGCTGAAATGTATCCTATCTTTTTTCCATTCAGCCAACATAATGGGACAAAGGCCTGGAATCTGCTTCTCTCCGTCTCTCGGATACACACAGTCAGTCAGAGGGAGAGAGCACTTTCCCCAAAGACTCAATGTCTCTTCACATGGATGCGGTTGCTGCCCCTCTCTCTCTCTCCCTCTTGGACAGCCATTTGTTTACACTAGCTCTAGGCTCAGCCATGTTTCCATGACGATACAAGCCCAGGGATGGTCACGTGGCCGGGGGTAGACCTGAGGCACCGGATCCAGGATCACTGCTCCTTCAACACTCTCACCTTAGAGCTCCATCCACTGAAGACATCTGATTAACTGACTTCAAGGTTTACTTTGCCAGATTCCTCTAAAAACAGAAAGAACCGCTCCTTAGATTATCACTTAGAATAACATCAAACGATTTTTGGGAAATTATTTTTTAAAAGTCCTGAGTCATATAGTGTCAGCGTCTCCTTAAGTCCTGAGTCACAAGTTGAGCCTCTTTACACCATATTGGTTTCATGCAGTTAAACAGCACATTCGGAAGCGTTCTGTCTCTGTCTCTCTCTCGTCTCTGGTGGTAGGCATGTGGGCTCATTCTCGACGGGCATTGTAAAAAGATAAAGGAACTCTCTAACCTAACAGGAAAAATAAAACCAGATCCACCCACATGAAAAGAAACAGCCCACACACAAACAAAAAGAATAAGCCCTCACCCACCAGAAATCCAGCTCAGCCTGATAGCGTCTCTCACAGACAACATGCTCATGCAAGATTTACGTTTGGCATCTTAAATTCTGCACCTTCGTGGACGAAATGCTTGAAATGTCAACGCGGGACCTGAGGAAGCCCTTTGAAAAGCCTTGTGAATTCTTAGTTCAAAAAAAGTCCAGAGTACAAATGTGTGTGTGTGTACAAGAGTGTGTTCTTGCACAAACATGCTCGGCGTTACTCCACCTTTGTAAGCGGTACAGATTTCTCCTTGGCATTTGGCTTACCGCTTTGTCGCACAAACAATAACCTACTAGTGTGTGCAAATATCCTTTGTTGTTTTATCAGCCCCTTTGTTTTGCGGGTGTTGTCTGCGCCTATGTGTTGTATTGCTGTAAATTATGTCTGATATTGCCACGGTTCTGTCTGAATGCTAAGCACACGTGTGATATAAAGTCACTAGGAAATGACATATGGTTCTGAAGCTCCTCTATTCACACCTACAGCGTGCTTCTTCTTTTTTCTTTTTTTTTTCTTTTTTTTACGAGCTAAAACACAAGGTTCAGGAGAGTCTGTGTTATGATTTCCACCATCTGTGTTACAAAAAAGGAACAGGTTAAAAAACAGGGAACCACCAGCCTGGTTGTTATTTCACCGTTTCATTGACATCATGATAAAAAGAGGGTGAGAGAGAGAGTAGATGACGCAGAAACCTAATTAAGATTCTCCAGAGCGTGAACAAATTAACCTGAGTTATGAGCATGCAGAAGCACAAGACAGACACACACATATGTGCACGTACACACACACACACACACACACACACACACACACACACACACACACACACTCTCTCTGAAATAGGTGGAGCAGAGGAGGATGACATTCACACTCAAACAGGCATGACTGCCATGGACATTCAGTGATATTTTAAGCAGGGGAAAGGCAAAATATTATAGGCTATCTAGTCCAACAACACCACCATGGAAAATACACCAAAATAGGCTACAGGATATGCATATCTGCTTTCATTCTAGCTGAATTTAAAGCAGCCTCAACAACCTCATCACTCAGATTTGGGGCAGCAGCATGATAAAATGACATGTAGCTTCATGTGAAAAATTAGCTTAACAAGGGGAGCTGGATAAATAGGCTGTAGCATGTAGCCTGCGCTAATGACATTGCAGAGAGCGACATATGCCAGGCATCAGTATGTCACTCCATAGGGACATGGGGCTTACGGTAAGAGGATAGTAAGAGTGAGGTGGTGGTGGTGGTGGTGGTGGTGGGGGTTATGGTTTATTTACCTCCTGGCACAAAGCCCTGAAGGCAGACAGAGGGGGTGGGAGCTAGAAATGCAGGGAACACGGGGTCAAAGGGGGGAGGAGCAAGACAGGGCATGTCATATATGAATGAGAGGAGAGGGGATGAACTTGACCCAGGCTGGAGGACTAAAACAGGAAGGAGGGTAATGAAGTGCAAACATGCTTTGTCATGCCATGTTAGAGCCATAGGATTAGAATTCTATAATTAGAGGACGGGGCACCATAATACTAGCCTTCCTTTCAGCATGATGAGCTGCCGAGTCTAAATTACACAAGGGGGCCGGAGAACAGATGCTGTGATCAGAGCAAGCAGCTCTGGAAGTTTGTCTATACCGGTAAGTGGCGGTCCGTTAAGGCACGGTCTGATTGACAAGCAGAAGAAATTCTAAACTTGGCACATGGCGGAGATTTACTGATATTTCTGTGATCAGCTCGTCCCACTGTAATTTTCATGACAGACAGCGGTTGTTATGGGACTGTTCTCCGAAGCAACATGCATATTTCATTACATTCATTTGCAGTTTTTAATGTATTATTACACACAGAGCCCTTTCACACAGGTTGAGGGTTTGGTATGTGCTCCACTACCTGTTCAGCAGCTGACAAATTCATCACTGGTTCGACAGCAGAAAGAGTGCAAGAGGACCAAAGCTGGGTAGTTATAGCACGGCTATAACAGGAGAGGCAGCGGACTGCTAGATAACACTTGCATTCATATATGAATATTTATCTGGAAGGCTGGCATTGGAACAGATGAGCTCGCATGGGAGAAAGAACAACCCATCCATCTCACTCTCTCCCATTCTCTGCGCTTCATTCTTTACTTTCAGACATCCCCTTCTCTTGCAATCACCATTTCAATGCCTCTTTCCTCTTTTGCATTTCCACCCACTTTCTCCCTCTAGGCTTCCCCTCTTTTTCTTGATATCACCCGATCTATTGCTCTTCCCCTTAAACGCCATCCCCCTATCCGTTCCCTCCGCAGCACTGATGTATGGAAAGAGATGGAGGAAAAAAAGAGAAAAGCGTGTGATTAATGTCTTTGAGAAAAAGATAAATAATCACAGGAGACTGGGGGCTGGTAGTTGGCCTTAGGGGAGTAAATATGGAGAGTTTTATAGCTGCTCACTTGGGAGAGAGGGAGGTGGAGGAGATGAGAGGGGGAGGAGAGGAATACAGCGACAGCAGATCCATTCAAGTATATTAGCTCCCCACACACATACACAATAACCTCCGCATCTATTCTATTGCTCTACTGTCTTTCATCATCAACACTGAATCCCATCCCACTGACAGCACACACACACTGGAAGCCACACAAAGCCATGCACGCTTGTGTGCACACACATACACACCCTCGCAACCACCCTGCACTTTTTTTTTCCAGGCCAGACCCACTGTATGTGTTTGATGGGCCAATACATGTGGTGTGTGATGTGGCTGACAGCCCCCTCCCATGCTGCCCTGCTTTTAAGCCCTCATCCTCCAGTGGCTGCCTGTCCCCTGGAGTAGATTGCATCTTTTATTTATCATTTTCTCTTCCTTGGCTTTATTTTCCCCAGCCCAAAAAAAAAAAGAAGAAAAAATTCTGGGGCGAAAATTGCAATCAGCATAACATGCCCTCCTCCTGCTGTGTACTCGCCTGTCATCCTCCACTCTCTGTGAGCATGCAGGATGAGACTGACAGCCCGTACAGACGAAGACACACATGCACACACAGATGCATGCACAATCCCCCTCTGTGTTTATCAAAACCCCCCCCCCCACACACATAATCTTTTCTCCCTCTCTCTTTCACACACATAAAAACACATGCATGGCCAAAGAAAATGACCCCGTTCCCCTCTTTGTCACACACACATACATCTCCCTCTCTGACGCCTTACACTATTTTACCCCGTGCTGGGTGTTTAGCTTCCTAAAGCCCCAAAAGAGTGAGCACATAAATGAGTCTAATGCTGGGGAATCTGGTAAACAGGCCAGAGAGGGAGGGAGAGCTGCCTGCCTGTCTGCCTGCTCCATGGCTACTATTGTGCACTGCACATTCTCTGAGCCCACAAGAGCTGAAGCCATCTCCACACAGATTCTTTGGAGGGATAGTAAGCCAAGAAGTGAGAGAGAGAGAGAGAGAGAGAGAGCGAGAGAGAGAGAGAGAGAGAGGAAAAGGGAGCAGGGGAGAGAGATAGAGAGAGGGTGAGGGTGGGAGGAGGAAGAAGATCATGCATAAAATCTTGTTTGCAGAATGCATTAAGATTCAGATGAACTGGGGAGGGTAATGGGATTAGAATCCTGAACCGTTTCCAAGGGTGGGGAGTCGGATTGACAGCTGAGTCTATTGCACTGACGATTGCAGTGAAATATTGTGGCTCTGGCAAAGGCAGCCAGCCAGGCAGGCAGGGAGGCAAGCAGGGGGTTGCTGAGCCTACAGCACCTCTGTTTACTCCCAGCTTTACCACAAATAATGCAGCGGACAGAAAACATGCATCTTTCCCTTTTACCAGCTGCACATACCCTGGGCTTTAACTGAATGCTGGGAAGACAGCAGAAAAGCTCCAGTCTGCCTCACAAAGGTGTTTGGCAAACAAAATAGAAGCACTGTGGCTTTAAATCACCGTCCCTCCCACCCTTTCTAAATATCGTCTATTTAGCCAGCGGTGAAAAGATATAGGGGGCTTTTGTCTGCGTACCCATTGGTGGGGGCATGGAGAGCTGGAAAGACATAAAAATAGGAACAAAGTGCTAAGCTTCCAATTGGGATGGCTCTGGGCAATTCAATGCGCGCAGCTCAGTGGGCAAAAACAAGGAGAAGTGGGCTACTATTACGGGCTTATCTGAAAATAGGCTATTCTCACACAGCTATAGGGTAGACTGGTGTGGAAATACCCTGCATTGTTTATAATACACAAGGCTATGGACGGCGAGCACAAGCCCTTTAAAAGTCTGGCACGGTTCCATAGAAAAAGGCAAACAGTGCGAGTTAGATGTTTTGTTTATTGCAGGCTGTTTTCCTGCATTTTTTTGTAACGTTATGGTCCACTCACCGACTTGCAGTACGTTGTCCACCCAGCCACCCTCTAGCAGAGTGACACCCCGTAGGAAAGGCAGCTGGGTCTCGTCATTATTGTCCCCGCTAGTTCCACTTTCCTCTCCCCCGGCGTTGAAAGAGGAATACATACAGATCTCCTTCTCGCTTCTCGGGAATGACCAGTATACGATCCTCCGCTGGACGGGCTCCGGGATCCTCTCGAACCGCTCCTCCACCCTCTGGAACGGCCACTTCTCCGCGACTCTGCGCGCCGCGATGTCGAGCAACGACTCGGGGTTGTGCGTTTTTCCATTCCCCGACCCTCCCGGAGCGGACCCTGCGCCGCCACACAGGACTCCTCCAGCCCGCTGCCCCTGCCTGCACGCCGGGTTGTAGCCGGGCCTGCAGCAGAGCCGCTTGGCTGGGGGCTGCTGGACTCGCTCGGCCATGATCGCACCGCTTCCAACCTGAAGCGCAGTTCCTCTCCGATCATATAAACGGGATAAGGAAGAGAAAAGGGCAATCTCGCACCGATTGTTTGCCGTACATGGAGAGACTGCCCTTATTTGGAAAGGGAGGCGGCGCCTGCGAGTTCCGTGAAGTCCTTTGTGTTGTCAAAGTAACCGGGATGGGCGGGGACCTGGAGAGCTGCCAGCGCACGAGTGGCGCTATAAAAGGAACTGGAGGCGGAATTCCCGAACGTCGGCAAATCCTTTGTGAAGCCGTCCGGGAGCGCGAGGGCGGAGCCCCGGCGGCCGACGGCCTTTGAAGTTTCCTTCTTATTTGAGTTTAAAGGCGGGGACTTAATCCAGGGGCGGTCTCGCAGTTTCCCACAGGGGTAAAAGGGGGCAAGAAAACTGACTTTTTTCCTTTGGAGCCTGTGCTACCACCCCGGGCTCCAGCTTCTTCAATAACAACGTGATGGTTGTTTTCAAGGCTTAAGTCCAAAGGACTCTCAGCTGTCAGAGACAGAGAGGGCGTGGGAGGAGGAACATTAAGATATGGAGCTGGACATGCTTGTCCTCTGTAGCCACTAATCAGTCATTTTGGTCAGCTGTTTTGGCGTTGGTTTACTATGCTGCAGTCTGTGTGGACGGTTTTGCACAAGCACACTCTTACAGACAAGCTGATCTCTCTTTTTCTCTTTCACACACACACACACACACACACACACACACACACACACACACACACATGCACCGATCATTGAATTTTTAAAGGAGCACTGCACAGATTTTACACATGAAGATCGAAGTATAAATAAATAACCCTGGTAGGCTAATGTTATCAGAGTTACCTTAGATTGGGAAATTTAAATTTTAAACAGAAAAATGATGCTCTCTTCTAAACTGTTTTATCACATGAACTCACAACAGGAGATTTTATGTGTAAGAAGCATTCTCACTGACTGACTATTCTGATTGATTTGGGCAAGGGGTGGCGCTTGCACGCAGGAGACATGACTTGCACTGCAGTCACTTAGCCAGTTCGTAATTTGGTCTTCAAAATCAGAGTTTCTCATCATTCCTTTGATTTGTCTGATGATTTCGGCTTCGGCCCCTATAGACAGAAGTTACCAAATCTCGTCATCTCTCGAGTTAGACATTTTCGTTGCTGTCTTCGTGGAAATGACTTTCTTCCTAACCCCCAGATGTCTGTTATTTTTCAGTTTCACCTGAGCTTAATGATAGATGTGTCATCAGCCTAGCCTAGGTGCTGTAAGCTTGCTCCACAGTGTCGCCACAGCTTTGACCTCAAAGTCGAAAGTATTAAACGGGTGACAGAAGTATAAGACGGTAACAACATGGTGAAATCTACATCCAGAGCCATGCATTTTTGGACAGACGAAATGTACTAAGCTGTAGAGCAGTCCAAAATGGTTGCCGCTAGCTAACCATAGCTAACTTGTTTGTCGACTGTTTGGTCCACTAAGGTCCTGTACTAACAAGATGAAAGGGGACATATCGCCACCTATTGTCAAGGAGTCTGACATGCTTCGGTCAATAAATTGATTGCCTTCCTATGCTTGTATACTGGGACAAGGACAGTAGTCCAGTTAAATGGCCCAGCTATAGTGATACCTCGACTTAACTGTGCATGTTAACGTACTGACTGTGAAATCCCCAGACAATTACCTGCTCTGTTCACACATGGGCTCGATCAGATATTACACAGACTTTTCACTGGGGAGCTGGCAGGATAAAGTCCTTTTAATGTCCGATCCAACTGATTCAGACATTTGTGTTCTCACATACAGCTCCTCTGGGTAATGTCTAGATAATTTCAGTTTTGCTGTGCATATGTGAAAGGGGCTCCATTTATTCACTCCAGTAGTTGAGTCTATCAGCTTGCAACAGAAAAAAGTCTAAATCAAAGGATGTTGGAAATTCCTTAAGGTCTGGCTAGACCAGTGGGTTTTCTTGTAATCATTATGACACACACCACTAGTGGAGCTGGATAACTGTAAATTGTGGTGCAGTCATTTTATGGCCCTCCTTCCTGTCTGTTGATAATGCTAGTTCCATAGCTGCGTCATGAAAAGGGGGCCCACTTCTGTAGGAGTAAAATAGTCATCAGGGGTTTAGGGTGCGGCTGCATTGCCCACCCCCCGGGGTTCTCGCTGCCTGGTGAGACATGTAACAGAAGCCAATAATTATATAGATATAACAAAAAAGCCGCCAGATCGGGGATGTGTTTTTAAATTGTCTATAAAACTTGGCCAAAACTATGCTGGCAAACCAGAAAGCGTGTTTGCAATGTGTTTGTCCTCCGCATGTGTTCCCAGCTGCCCCTCTCCTTCCTCTGTGAGTAGGTCTAAAAGGCTGGCCTTTGAACCGCTCTGAAAGTGATCCATGCCGTATGGACAGAGCAGATGTGGCCTAACCTGATTTGGTTTCAATACTTCCCCACAGGAAGTTCACAAAGCCAGCAGGTCCTTCTTTGTTATGTTAGTCATCTTTCCCAGAGGGCCGGTGGAGCCTTTGCTTTTTTTTTTGACACAGCTATTGCCTTATCGTTTCTTTTATTCCTCAGACTGAGCAGTTCCACACATGACCAGAAGTTTCAACAGCTAGATGTCATCTGATTTTATATCCAGTAAAGGAGTGTACCACATGGTGTTTTGCATTAGTAATCAGTGTCCGATATTTTACCATAGCAATTGTCCAGCAGACATTGTTTTACTGCATTTTCATGCCACACATATGCACAGTCTTTCTGTGGGGAACCCTGAAAAACAAGAGAGTACTATACCCAAACTTTTACAAGTAATCTGTGGATTTCAGCTAGCAACTGTCTGGTCACAGGTCTACTCTCCTGTTATAATCAAAACTGATCATAATATATCAAACACCTTTATTTACTCACAGAGACATTTGATTTATTTCACTGGAATTCACATTTTAAATTCTGCACCCTAAATAATAAAAAAAAAAACAATCTCAAAAGTTTTAGAGTAATTCAGAATACGACTGAAAGTTCTTTCAACTCACATTATGCTACATGTAGATCTTCCTAAAACACCGTTGTTAAAGAATAAAAGGAGCAACAATACAAACAGTTATGAATGTTTTAAATCTTATAGCCTATTTATTAATGTTACTGATGCTTTCATTCACTCTTTCACACACGTTTCTCTCTTGTGGGTTACACAATTTGTAGGCAATATTATACAATAAACAATATTAGAGCCAGAGCATTGCATTAATTACTGTTTTTTGCCCTGCATTTTGATAATTCATGATTCAGGTTAAAGGACTACATTTCCCATCTTTGAAGGGATACGTCATATCCAATCACGAGCGAGCAGTGGGGGCCACAGCGGTTACACTTCCTGGAACAGGGAGTAGCTGGTACTTATCGTGGATATAAATACAATCTCTGCTTATTGGTAAGTTTATTCTGTATGTACTGTCTTTTTACCACTACTTACCGAAATGAAAATAAAGATTTGTTGTTTTGTCACGTTCATATCCGAAGTTGTTTCGCCGTTTATCCGAAAGTCAGTGCTCTTGAGTTTAAAGTTAGGCCGTTAGGATGGGCGGGTTAGCTTGCGGTGCTAACGTTTGTAGAAATGTAAATCTTTCATTCGCGTTTTAAATATTCTGATCTAATCTCAGTGGCGGACATGGTGAATTTATTAACAGGCTGGTTGTGTGAGACTGTAGCTAGAGTACACAGTTGTAACGGGTTTCCGGATACAGCTAACGTATGTTAGCCGAGCCTCGGGTTAAAGCTAGTTGATGCCGGTGGTCATTAGCAGTTTCACAAGCGACTGTCAGGTCGGGGCGATCAACAAGTAGCCATCAGCTATAATACATGGCTTGAGAAGAGAAGAAGATACTGGTTTGTCATGACAGCAATGCCAGCGGTTAACCGTTTGTTAACGATGGGTTATGGTTTGAAAACACGTTGCAAAATGCTAAAAGCTGTTTGTGTTAACCTTAGTAAGTTAATTGCAATTAACAACCGTTAGCTAACGGCACTGTTACCTATAAAGGGCCAGCTGTCATTTTGTGTGTGACAATAATCACTGGACTTGTTACCCAAAAGATATTCATTTCTTATCAACTTCTATTGCAATGAAATATATATAGTTCTTGTTTCATATTTAGTAGCCTATCAAAGTATATACTTAAAAACAGAGATTTTAAGTCAAAGCAGCTTTGCTTTCTTTACACTCTTGAAGATTTGAGCATGTTGTTTGGTATTCATCTCAGATATTATATTAGCACTCCCATGAATGACAGAAAACCTCCTGTAAAATAATACAATAAGTCAATTTGCCTTTGACTCAGCAGAACTGCACATCCTCTGATCTCAATGACCGTTTTACTCAAAAGAGTAGGCTGTATCCTGATGAGATTATTGTAGATTAGACAATATACATCTAGCTCCCTGTAAACATTGAGATCATATATGTATATATATCATAGATGTATATACATATATTATATCAATGTATTTGTCAGTACAATATAGACTACTATAGTACCACTGTAAAAAAAGTATATATTTATGCTATACTTGTAGTGTCTCTTGGTGCATTTTATTTTATTTCGTGGCCATTTTTGACTCTATCACATGAGACTGTGAAGAGTAAGACTGGAAACAAGAGAGACGGGTGTGAAATGTTGAGGTCATGTGGTATGTGCCGTAACCATTAGGCGTTCAGAAAGCTCCAAAATACTCCAAAGCTCCAAAATACTTATAATAAAAGTGTTTTTCTTCCTTTTCTTATTTTATTTTCATGCATCAGTTTTAGAAAGTACTTGATCTTTTTATTTATTCATTTATTCAACCTTTATTTAACCGGAAGGTCCCATTGAAATTGAAAATCTCTTTTACAACAGAGACCTGGCCTAGGTAGCAGCCGATGAAAACACATTTAAAATGCAACAAATACAACATATAATACAAAAATCCACAATAATACAACAACTATTCAAACATAGTGGCCTCTCAAGAAAAAAGAAGCACATGTCTCTGTCACCACATTCCTTATGATGCCCTTAAATTCCTCAATGGATATAAGTGTTTCTAATTTTAAATCGTTTTGAAGATTGTTCCATGTCTGTGGTGCATAGTAGGAGACTGCGGTTTTCCCCAGGTCTGTTAAAACGCGGGGTACATTAAAAAGCAACCACCTGGAGGAGCGTAGCTGATAACTACCAGAGCTGACACATCTTGTTGGTTCTATCTAATTTAAAGTGAACCCAGTGTAACTTATGTGGTACGTTTTGTGCAACCAGCAGTCCAAAACCCAAATATATTGACTTTACAGTGATACACAAGATAAAAGAGAAGCCAAGCCTCACATTTGAGAAGGTTCAACCAGGAACATTAAATGACTTTAATACTGAGTTGATTATCAAAATTGTTTGCAATAAAGTTTTGTTGATTAGACTGAACTAATCTGATTGTTTTGTCTGTAAACAGTTTCTCACTGTATGTGAAAGTAGATTGTATCCATGACACCCAGTTGCCCACTCTCAAATATCATTATTGGTTGAAGGTTCTCTGTTTATATTCTTTTCTTTCTATGTATAACGATGTGCTGGCTATTCACTGCATTATCTCCTGGTACCCTCTCTCAGGCTTGGTTGAGCCTCACCGTTGCTGACCAGGATGATTGACGTTCGGGCATGGGCAGAGTATGTGGTGGAGTGGGCTGCCAAGGACCCCTACGGTTTCCTCACCACTGTCATACTGGCTCTCACACCTCTCTTCATTGCCAGTGCACTGCTGTCCTGGAAACTGGCCAAGATGATTGAGGCACGTGACCGGGAACAGAAGAAAAAGCAGAAACGTCAGGAAAACATAGCCAAGGCCAAGAGGACCAAGAAGGACTGAGCCTTTGGGTAGAATGAGGGCATAGAAAAAAGGGAGGAGCAGCCACCATACTCACAGCCCTCCTTATTCCAAATAATGACACGGTGCCCTTCGTTGTCCCAGCCCTTCTGTCAGCACAGGGCCACTACGCCTCATGTCCGGGGTAGGAGACTGGCCCCACAGGCCTAACAGTGCTGAGATGGACAGTACTGCCCGAAGGAGGCTCGTCCCGGTGGGACTTTGGTCAGCAAGAGCACAGTGGTCATCTGTGTGACGACGTTATACAGAAATCCGCTGATAATATTGTGCAGCTGCTGAAACACCTTGCATTCCATTGTTAGCATCCATGTTCTGCTGAATTGACGATGTAATGAGCATACTGGAACTTTTTCCAAAATATCCCAAATACTACTTTCTAATCAATAAAAGTTTTCATGGTTGATAAGAACATGTCCTCCTTTTGGATTTACTGTCAGGCTGAAAAAGTATCACAGCTGCTTTAAATTCTGTGTACATGAAAAATATTCATCCCCAAGTTTTATTTTATTGTAACATTGAGCCAGAGTGTGTGATTAGACTTTAATGTACTGACTGACAAAAAAGACTCTCCTCAGATCGATCAAAAATAATCACATCTTATCTGGAACAGCCAGTTATCTTTTAGAAGTTCTGAATTTAGGTAAAATGCTACTGCATCTGCGAGGTCCCACTCTTAGTTACTCAGTTTGAAAAAAGAAAAACTACAATATGGAGACAAAGGAAGATCCAAACAAGTCAGAGGAAGGATAAAAGAATATTTCCAAGGCACTGAATATCCTTCGTAGTAGGGACCAGCTGTAAAAAACAACTCGCTGCCAAAGGTGTCTTTATGAAATATTGACTGGGAGGGAGTGAACAGAGATTATTTTGGCCAGGTTTTATAGTTATGCAGACAATTATTTAGTTTGACATAGTGTATGCTCTTCATTTAGATCTATTTGCAAATATGTGCATTAAATTTGGTAGTTTTTAAAAAGTTTATAAGTATTAAAAACTAATTACATTCACTGTGACACTAATGATTCTAAAAACAGGCAAATAAGCATGTTTTCATATCCCCCTTCCTCCCTAGGCTTAGGCTACTTTCCTAAACCCTGCTGAACTTTCCTCAGCAACTCTGGTGCCAACATGCCCTCTGACCTCGAGCGAAAGCACTTCTTACTGTGGATCAATACACTGTAACATTATTCATTCTGTCAGCTTGTGATTTACAAGCAGCAGACGCCTCCTCCATGACAAACAAGAAACATTAACACAGTTTTTAATAGAAGCACAGTTTCATGGCACCATCTTCAGGCCTGAGCTGATGTCAGACTTCAGTTTAGAGTTAAAAACTCTGAGCTTATCTGCATATTCCCACAGGATTTAACATATGCTTTTCCATGTGCTCCCTCAACGAGTAATGCTTTTCATCTTTGATGTTGTGCTCTGAGGGATATTTAAATCTACTGCACAGTTTATTTGGTCGTGGCTGAATACTTGAGGTCAACATCTGATTTTTATCTCCGATTTTTTTTCTTGTAAGGAGTCAATGTCGATGTCATTAAAATAGTCAGTTTATTAGACATTATACAATATCCCATGATGCAGTGTATTTATAGTTGATTACTGGAAGTAGAACCATTCCAGTTTGTCTTTGTTTTATTACAGACCTTTCAGCGACACTAAATCATGGTCACTTTAAGTCAGCTTCAGAATGAGTGGTACTTATTGTCATGTGTATACACAATATACACAGAGCAACTAGAAAACTAGAAACTTATATGATGTAACAAAGTCCAGTAAAACAGCCTTGAAATATATACTACCTCCGTGAAACAGATCTGGTGACACTAAAACTGAATATAAATTTCATAAAGGTAGTATTTATTGCAGGACTTTTCTAATGGCTTGTATTACACTGTGCAGTGGTCTCAGTGTCTATAGATGTCTATTTCTTGGGATTGGGCATCCACGAGCCAGGCTGGAACGTGTTCGCAGTGCTGGTGGGGTCCGCGCTGAACTCCTCCTTGCCGAAGCTGGTGCTGGCTGCATGGCCCTTGGCCTTAGTCTTTAGAGGAGTCGCCACCAGACCGTCCTCGTACTCCTTGGCCTGCAGGGCCAGATCTCTCTCCTCCACTTCCTTGCCCTTCAGTTTGATCTGCTCCCTGTAAGCCTCGTTCTTCAGCAGCTCCTGGAAGACACACAGGTGGATATACATTCATATTCAGGGTTTCTGAAACATTCACCAAATTAACTTTTTAATACCACATAGAATACAACTGAACATGTTTTTCATGGTCGTATCGGTTAAAGAATGATGGGAAACCGGTGGAAACGATATGGCCTAGAATGATTTATTAAGTTTAGTAATTTATTGACATTCATATCACATTTTTGTAAACAAGCTATATGTGTCAATAATTCCTATTAATATAATTAATCAACCAACATGGCCTGGATCCATATATGTTGAACAAGGTTGGTGTATTAACTGATTAAAAATTTAATTTTTGCTGAAATCGACACTTCCCTATTATGAATCAATGAGCTTTCTGCCTACTGTGGCTAACAGTGTTAGCTATAGGTTTCATGATGCTGACTGAAACTCCACCTCCTCCTGCACATTACAGTCCACCGTCACAACAAACCACTTAGGGTTTATACTTTAGATGTGTAAAATCTACCAAAGGTCCACAACCACACGCTAAAAAAACCTATTAAAATTATGTGGCAGGAAAAATATTCAAGACCCTTGTAACTGAAATTCAAGATGTTTTAAAACTGTCTTGCAGGTGTTGTCTGTGACACTATATTATATGCTGGGCTTTCGAGTGTGTGATAATGGGTAAAACAATTTCTCTTTTGTGGTATATTTACTTATCATACATTTCATACTATCTATATATTTTATATATTAAATAAAGCAGCCATGCAAATAGAAAAGGGAAGTCCCTCCTCTTCCATTGCACTACCATGTGACCTTATTGAAAAAAAAATATGTATGGTACTTTTGATTCTGTTTGAATTGTACCATGAATTACAAAAATAATGTTTGTAAATTAGATTTGCAAGTCGAGAGAGTCACAGTTTATCGTAACACTGTTGAAGTATTAGACAGTAAAAATATACAATTAGAAAGATAAATCGCGTAGGTGACATCCTACCCTGAAGTGATGATGACTGTGTGTATCGTACTGGGACTTACTCACACAAGCAACAGGTCTTGGCCTGTCCTACGAAGCAGGATTTTGAGTCAGCGAGGTAACTTCATGGTTAACTCTGGGTTTTCAGTACTACAAAGCTGGTTCTCTTTTCGTCAGGATAAAATCACCGTAGCAACTCATGCTAAACAGCTAACCTGCCCCAGAGCAGGTTAACTTCAGAGTATTGGATCATAGCCTGTCAACACCCTGACCTCTGACCAATCAGATCGCTGGAGAAAAAAGTATCCATGGACAAAAGTCCAGAGTCTCAGGTAAAAAAAAGAGTAACCTACATACTGTTACAGGTCAGGTCATTACCTTGTTTCAGGTTATTTCCCCTGGTTTTAAAGCAGAGCCTCATTTACAACACTAAACACGTGATTTTTAGCAGTACTTTAACTTGTGCAAAGTGACTTATGTGATGAGAATGAGGAAAAAAGATAATATTTTATTAGAAAAATAACCCATACTATGTTAATTGGCTCCCGTTATTATAAATGCAACATTTCTGTCAGATAGACCTCATCAGTCATTGACTATAGGCTACTTTTCCAGTCTTCACTTCAGTAGCAGAAACAGTCTGGCATCACTTGTAAATGCTTTATGTGACATATTCATCATCATCCAACTAAATAGCAAAAAATACTCTATACTAATGTCACATATAACCTAGTGATACCTACATGTAATTTAAATCTTGGCTG
Source organism: Epinephelus fuscoguttatus (assembly GCF_011397635.1). Taxonomy (NCBI): domain Eukaryota; kingdom Metazoa; phylum Chordata; class Actinopteri; order Perciformes; family Serranidae; genus Epinephelus; species Epinephelus fuscoguttatus. The sequence continues at coordinate 27,958,045 of NC_064757.1, read as the reverse complement.
ACATTGAATTTTTGGATAGTACTTTCAATATTTCTGCATTTTATATCATATGATATTAAGCAGCCTACTTCATTCATGGTTCTGAGGATGTTGCTCATAATTAACACCCCTGCTCTTTTATATGAACGTGCTTGTGGTTGGATAGGAAAACTCATAGTTGACTGAACTAGTTGATAACTAGCTTTGTAGTACTGGTTATCCAGACGGTCAGTATATGGTTAGTCAAGCCAGATAGTGAAAAGATATCGTGGTTAAGTTGAACTGGCTTTGTAGTACAGGCCTCAGGAGTCGCTGGTAATCACATCAGGTAAGATAGCGTTACACTTGTGCATGTAACATAGGTAGGTTACCCAGCTAGCTGGTTGTTGGTGATGTATAATGTGACAGGAAATGTAGCTCACTGAGCCATTTCAGGTACTGTGACAAACCTATGACTGACTGCGACTTTCCTGACTCGCAACATTATGTTTTAAATAGACAAACATCATGTGTGGCACAATTCAAACAGGATCAAAAAATTATTTGTCTCCGGCCATGACTACTGCCGTATTTTTTTCCAAAACAAGGTCCCATAGGGGACACCGGAAGGGGAGGGACTTGCCTCTCCTTTAATTAACAAACTATGGCTACCAAGATAAATCAAAGGGACAGTATTAACAGTATGGCAAATGTATCGTAATATTGCTAACCTCTACACACATCATATACCAAGGTCTGTGGTGCTGGAAATGTTGAGGTGGCAGTTTCCTGATGATTTGAGAAAATGGAGTGTGACTACAAGATTACTTACTGGAATCTTCAAACTGTCCTGCATACGTAAAACAATGGTAACTCCCCCTCTTTAAACCGACCACCTCTGTTTGTCTTAGAGCAAGGCACAAAAAGTCACTAGTCAGGAGTACAAGAGACATGGAAGTTGCACTGGGCAGCTTCCAGGAACAAATGTGTGTGTCAGTGGAGTATGAAGCGAGACATTTACTAGAAACAGAACAAGCGTGTTCAGTTAACCTCTGCTGGTCCAATAAACCCAGGTTAAAAATGTAGTGCTTGGAACGGCCTGGTAAACTAACATGACAGGAGGCATCCACAATATAAACAACCATTCCAGCTCATGGAAACAATTATAACCTGAACATAGTCCACCAGTGGAATAGTTACCCACTTGAGCCACAGCTAGTGTCCAGTGATGTTAGCCTCTCCCTAGCATGAGAAGCCAAAAGGGAAGGGAGGACTGGGCATAATGCTGTTGTGTGTTGGCAGAACTGAAGGACTGGAAAAGAGAGGGGAGAGCCGTGGCCAAAAAGCCCCGCTTTGGGGAGGGAGACAAACATACTGAGCTGCTTTTCCAGCCTGTTAATGACAGGATTTAATCCAATCAATTTATGTCGGCTTGGACCGGGAAGAGAGGGAGCGTGACAAGGGGTAGGGTAATGTGCTGGGAGTGAAGCCTTGGCCACATCAACACTGTCCAGCTGTCAATGGCAGCTATTGGGCAGACGCAAGGCAGAAAATTGGAAGAGAATGTTCTGGCAATAGAGGCAGGGGATGGCATTGGCCACTGGCAGGGAGAGAGGACAGAGAGATAGAAAGAGTGCCTGGGCATTGGCCTTCCAAGGGATTTCCTATAGACCCACATTTCACCGGCCAAATAATTTCCAGCATTCTCACATTTAAAGAGCAATAAACCCAGTGAGAGGTACACGAGGGGAAAAACTTGGAGACTGCCAGAAATAAAACACAAAAAGCCGAGATGCAGGCTTTTGCTGGGAAAAAAAGAAAGTAAACTAGGACATGGTGTCAGTGAGCCCCTTGTTCAGAGGCTGTCTTTGCTCTCCGCCTCGCCATCAATGCACTTCAGCTGCTGTTTATTTTAACACCTGTCCCCCAAAGTTCCTGGATGCAGTTCGAAACTGTAAGATAAAACAAATCAAAGCCTCTCCTCTCCATCTTTGCTTCTTCCCTCCCTTGTAACCAGCCCCCCAGAGTCCAACCATCAGCTCAGCAGGGAGGCTAGGGGGAGACGTACCTCGACGGAGGGGGGCTCCTTCCGTCTGCCTCGGATCCAAGCTGTAGGAGGAGGAGAGAGGAGGGAGGAGAGAGGGAAAAAAAGGAGAGTGAGAACACCCACACAAACATATGCTGCACAAACAAAACCTGCAGTCATATTTAAAGGCTGCAGCTATAGCATCGCTGAGTTTCAGGGCACTACAGTGGCTCGGTGCAAAGACTGAGTAACCAAGCCAGTTGAGGGAAAACGTATCCGGGGTTTTCGCTTTGTTTTGTTTCATTTCACTTAGCAAACTATAGGGAAACATGCAGAAAAGTTATACACACGATAAACTCAAAACACTAATACTGCTTTAGTCTAGGCAGAGCAGGGCCACTGAGTGCTGCGTCTCAGAAGAGACAGTGTAGATCTGCTCTGATCTTTGAATTTGAAAGTACACACTCTGTCATTCTCCATCAGTAGCTCTGTCCTTCTTTCTCCTCCTGAGTAGAACTGTGTCTGTCTGTCATCTTTTTTTTCCTCCTCTTTTTAAGGAGCTCTATTTTGGCTGAGCTGGCTGCACAGCGGAGCAGGTTAAAGGGAGCCAGAGAGAGAAAGAGGGAGAGAGAGATTTTCTAACTCTTCCTCCAGCTAGCGCAGGGATTCTGGGCCTCTTTTATCCCTTTCTTATTTGCATCCTGATGAAAATGCATGAGGGATGGGGCGAAGCAGGATGAGGGGTTTAAGGTGGATAAAGCCAGTCTGAGACAGAGGGAACAGTTTGTATCCAGTTGTAAGAAATTTGAAACACTATTTTATGATACGGTTGTATAACACCAGCAGAAGGCGTCTTTGATAAACTCATGAATACGCTTCTCCCAACCCCCATCTCGCAGTATGAAAAAAAAAGAAGGAAAATCAATGGATTAGCCTAGAACCCAATAGATGCAGCCATGAATTTGTTATTCCATTTTATTTGTGCAGCACTTTGTGTACTCTGCTGGGTAGCCCTCTTGTTAACATTGTCATTTATCCATGATGGTGATAGTTAAAGCATGTAACAGTGGTGCCATGGTCCAGACTTACCGTCCCACTCCATCGGTATGCTGCCTTCTGTATACTCATATTCTGAGGGATTGGCTGCCACTACCATCCGCTTGGCACGGATGAGCCTTCCTGGGAAACCACACACACAAAAAAAAGTAGAGGAAAAGACAGTGAGAGTGAGATAGAGATGCTCAACAATGATGCATACAAAACGCAAAGGAATACAAACAAACACAAAGAGGCGCAGACACAATGCGCTCTGTCTCCCGCTCGCACAGACACACGGACGCAGACAGATGCACAGACACACAAATACACAGAGGGATGACAGCACTGTGACAGGCCATGGATGATTACCTCGTGGCCCTCGGGCCCTTCTCCTCAGATCTCGCTGAGTGGCTCCAAATCTGGGCTAAGCCTTTATGCAAATCAGCCTCCCTTTAACCCAACCAACCACAGCCCCCCTCACTCACAACCTCTTCCAATCACAGCGCTCTGGCTAACAATGCCCTCCAAAATCAACATCAAGCCGAGCAGGAGACAAAAGAGGTCAGATATCACAGAGAACAGGAGAGGCACGGGCTGCGTGGAATATTAAGTGCTCCTTTCCCTATCTGTATACAGCACGACGCGCGCTAGCAGCAAGGCCACCGCCAATTATTTTTGGTCGAATCTGCTGATTAGACAAGTTTGGCTGGCACACAATGACATGGAGACGGAGGTAGATGGGTGGGTGGAGGGGAGGGAGGGAGGGGGAGGATGGAGTGAGATAGAGACAGAATAAGAAGGGGCGAGAGAATTGAAAAGAGCCAGTTGCGTTGTGTCTTTGTGTGGTGCTGCTCCAGAGCTTCACACAGTGCTCACTAATAACAAGTGTTTCCACAGTTTTCTCCTCGCAGGTAGCCGGATGTCCATCCATCGCTCCCATCCCCTCTGAGAAATGATGAGGCAAGGAAGGAGGAGGTGGAAGGAGGGAGAGGGAGTGAGAGTGATGATGCATGGCAAACATGGCTAGGAGAAGAGAAATGGATGGGCAAGGAAAACAACACGCTCCAAAACACAGACAATCTGTCAGGATTCCATCACCGTTTCTCCGCAGCTGACTGGACATGGACAAATGGAGGCAACCACCTCCATGCACACCGCAGACTGATGGCCTTAATGTTTACTTCAGCCATAACAGATAGCTACGGCACAGAGATGGATGAATGATGGCACTCAAAAGTGGCTAAGTGTATGTACTGGGGGGCTGTGTTTGCTTCTTAAAACCAGTTCTGTTTTCTTCCAGTGAAGATGAAAACATTCTCATGCATGTGCTGTTCTGTAATTATGCCTTATGAGGATGATTCCTTTTCCATACTTTATCCAGCCTATATAGTAATCAGGTCAGCTAATTAGGCTAGTATTGCTTTGGTTCTGCTTTGGTTCCCACTAGATTGTCACTATAGGGCCTCACACGCTCCAGCTCTGCAGCTTTTAGTTTTTCTGATATTCAGGTCTGACAAAAACACTGCATTCTCTCAACTTATCTGCAAAGCTGGCCCCGGCAATGTGTAAAACACATCCTATGATCCTCACATTTGTTTACATGTATGCCTTAAAATGTCTTCTGAGGAATGGTTTCCTAGAAAAACCCCCATGATAGCAGAACAAAAACAAATGCCAGCTAACAAAAGGCTGTGTTCTCTAGGCAATACTCACAAATACATTTAACAGGTATGCTAATTATAAACAGATCCTATCCATATTTGCATTGGTGTGGGTGGCAGCAGACTGAAATGGTACAATTATGATACAGTCCCCACAAGCAATGCGCTTAACTACAGCTAATGCCTAACTAATAAGCATAAAGAGAGGCACCCACTTTTTTTTTTCTTCCTCTCCATCTCTATCTCTCTCCGCTAGGTTGCATCTCCCCCTCTCCTCTCTGTCACACTCCAACATGGCTCTCCTCTTGTCTTGTTGCTTTTGCAGCATGACTAAACCCCTTCCACCACGGCTTTTATCCTTGGATTTGAATAACAAATACAGTATGTACATATATTTATGAAACACGGCTGATCCTCCCACCACATACACATTGGGAGGAGGCTTGTCAGTCTGATTGGGGTGAATCTCGCTCTCTTGGTAATCTCTGAGCTGGGACAGAAAAAAACACACGGGCCAAGGCTATATACTTTACCATGCTACAATAATACTACTACTAAAGTTTGAGAGAAACACACTTCCTGCAAATCTGATTTCCTCACAGGAGCTGGCACAAAAATGAGTAAAAACAAATGCTAAAGATGCAATTACTGCATATGGGCCTCCTCCTCATGTAATGTAACGTAGCATAACAGAATTGGCCTGGCACATTGTTTGCATAGTGATTTCTCAGCTCAGGGGGTTGCCTGCAACTAACGATTACTGTCATTACTAATTAATCCATACATTTTAAAAAAAAAAAATCTAATAAAAAAGAGCCCATAGTGATGTGTTAAAATGTCTACTTTGACCAGCAGTAGAAAAAGAAACAACAGTATTTTTTACAATGATATAAAAAGGAGAAAAGCAATAACTCCTCATATTTAAAAGCTGTAGCTCTTGTAAATGTTGTAGCGGCTCAAATCATAAAACAACACAGAGCGCAAACACAAAAACGGCATGAAAAAACCCCCCAAGACATCCTACCATTTGTATATTCCTTTTCACATTAACTGACTAATCATTTAGTCTCTGAAATAACAAAAATAATTACCAGTTACCAGAGTCTGAGGTGATATCTTGACGTTCAAGCTAAGTCATGTCAGCTTTATTTATGTAGCTTAAAATCCCGCTGTCAACATATAAAAAAGTTGCCTTCTTTGTCTGCCCAAAAGTTTAAAAAGTCCACAAGTATTTCATCACCATTATATGAAACTGAGGAATGCAATCAAATATTTTGTTCATGGATGCACAATAATATCATCACATCATTGGTATTGGCGTATAAAGGCTTTAAAATTAGTGTGAACTTTTCTGCCTAAACAACAGGCTGACAAAATGACACTTAAAGCATGTGACTTTATTCAGTAGTAACAGGTCAAATGTGACCTGGTTGTGACTACTGACAGGAGTGTCTCAGGGACAGCATCATCCAAGCCTGCTGAATTTCACAGTTTTGTTTGGAAATGTTACAAAAAAGTCCTTTTCTTACCTTGCCCAGTACATGTTTACATTTTAAAAAGCATTTTATTTTATGTCCGCATCTGCCAGTGGGCCATCACAGCAAGAGCAGACATAACGGTATGCTAATTCCACTCCAGGAGAGACTTGATGTTCTCTGCAATTAGGTGTGAACACATATGTGCATATATCGGCATTTGCAGTAGACTGAAATGAGTTATCACAGAATATTGGCATATCAGATATCAGCAAAAATCCAGTATCATGCACCCCTGATTTTAGTATCACGCAGAGTTTTGATAAGGTCAAAAAAGAGAGAGCATATTACGCCTTTTAAAATCCGTTTAGTGTTAAATGGTTTCACCCCCTGACATTACAGAACTCCTGTCCCCATATCACGCTGTCAGAGAACTGAGATCGTCTCACTTCTGTCTGTCCTGACTGAGATTCAGGACAGGGCCTTCTGTACCGCTGCCCCAAAACTATGAAATTCTCTCCCTCCTACCATCTCACTTTCCCCTACTATTGAGATATTCAGGAGTCATCCTCGTCAGTTATGTCCCCTAAAGTCTCTGTAGGTGTGTGACGTCACTCTGGGTTCTGTGTGACCATGTGCCTTTACTGCTTTTCTTATAGTTATCATTATAATGGATCAGCACCCTGATTTTGCTTCTCTTCTATTGTGGTTTTTTTCCTTCTTTTGTTTTTGTTTTCCTCTGTAAAGCACTTTGGATCAACTGTGTTGTGTGTAAAGTGCTATATAAAAATAAAGTTGATATGATTTGACATCTCCACAGTGAGATTTAACTGTTATGTTTTGATTGATTATCAATATGGTTACTACTTCATTTTTTCTCATTATTGACTTACTTAATTATAAAGTCGTTAATGTTAGCTTCATGTAGACTATACTTAAGGATCCGTGATACAGACAGTCAGCAAACTGGGTATTAGCTATCTTTCTGCTTCAGTTCAGACCTCAGAGAGACAGAGAGAGAAAGAGGTATGAAGGTGTTAGGAGCTCTCGATCTCAGCGGGCCCCCTTGTGACAGGTCTGCCTTCTCATCACTCACTTGGGGAAACCTACTTACCAGTCACACACACACACACACACACACACACACACACACACACACACACTGGCTAGAGAGCAGGCAGATTAACCTGAGGGACAGGAGCGAGGACGCTGCCTCTTACCGTGAAGGACAAACGCAGCACTGCGTTGGAGAGGGGGAGGGGCCAGCGGCAGGAGGAATGAAATCCCACTGCATAAATATTCATGAGCCATCTCACCTGTCTGAGCGCGACTCATCTCTGAGCCTAGCTGTGGAACTGGGGAGGGGAGGAGGAGGGGAGAGGAAAAGGAAGGAAGGAAGGGGGAGACAGGGAGGAAGAAGGATGGGTGAGGGGTTGCCTTGGCAGCCACATCCAGAGCCAATCAAACAGCAGGTACGCCTATCCTTCCCGTTCATTAGAATAAGACGTGATGCGCTCCGAGGGGCTGCTCTTTGAACCCTGAACACACCCTGCTAAACTCCATCACCTGCTTCAACACACACATACACACACGCAACCCCCAACTTCACACATCAGCTCCCAGGTGAGTGCTGCTGGGGGCGACCTGAGAGGTTTTTCACCTCCACAATGTCATTCTGGGGTGTCTTGTGCTGTCTCTCTGGCTGTATGCCTTTCTCCCGCACTCTGTCTTTGATTACAGAAGCAGATGTCAGGGGAACACACTACGATCGGAGACATCCGGGTATGGAGAGCTCTAAAAACTCAGATAAAAACAACACAGAATGAGTCCCAACTGGTGGACCTATGTCTCACACTCGTCATCATCAACACCAACACCAACGTCTATCGTCTAAAACACCACTTGCCTCTGAACAGACTGCAAAAAGCTCCCACTTGCATCTCCGGCTCTGCGTCTCTAAAGACAGCAGAAAGAGCATCGTTCTCAGTCTTCATGACCGTGCCAGGTAAAGCATTGCGTTTCAGGCCTGACACTGTGGTGGAACAAAAAGCAGCCTTGAAGCAGTGAGCCCATCAGCCCGGTTTGAGCCTAGTTTATTCCTCTCCAGCTGAGCTGTGTGCTGGAGAGGGATGTGGGACCAATACCTGCATGGTAATGGACAGCTTTATGAAGATGGAGTGATCCGATAAGCATCAGTGATACAAGGGCAACCAGGTACCAATACCGACACCCTCTTTCTCTCTCTCTTCCTTCAATCTCTTTCCCTGGAAAAAAAAATGGAGGGGATGTGTGAGGCCTGTAACCATGGTTACCCATTAGCCCTGAGCTGAGTGACGCGGGATGAGGTTTAGAGGGAAAAGGCCAGCCGTTGTTTTGCATCAGTTCTGGTGAAAGGAGGAGCTTACAGGCGTAAAGTAGGCCTGCTGCTGCTGCTGCCGTTCGTTTTTTTTATTCAGCCCTCATTCTGTTTGTCCCTGTTGCTGTCGATCCCGCCGAGGCTTGAGCGACTCACGGCAGAACAGAGGAGAATAATTCATATAAAAAAGTAATAACATGCGGAAAAGAATACTCTGATTTCCCCCGTGTGTTACTTTTAACTAAACGCAGGCGTACTTGAGGGTGGAAGGGATACTTTGCCCCCTTCCACTTAAGACCACCCATCCTCTTGAAGCCTCTCCCCTGCCCGATGGGTTATAGAAAAGGACCGTGGCGAGCCAGGAAGTCAGCGTCCTTTGTGAGGCTGTGGAGCAGTGTGGACCCCCTCCTCCTTCCTCCCCGGCTCCTCTGAGGCCCATACGTGTGATGTCCGTACACCAAGCTGTCCACCCCTTTCTATTCACCTCCATCACTCTCATCCAGCCCTTTTCCTTCTCTTTCCATTGCACCTTCAGTCCCCCCCCTCCTCCTGCTCTCTTCCTCCATTAACCTACCTCCACCTTCCCTCTCTCCCCCTCTATCTGTCTGCCTGTTCCACCCACTCATTTCACCCTCTTTCTGTCAGAAACCCTCCTTTCACTTTCACTCTCTCCATTCTTCCCCCACTCTATAATTTCACCCCATATGTCAGCATCCCCCTTGTTCTTTGTCAGTCACTTTCTATACCCCACCTTCTTTTCCACCCTCTGTGAATCTCCCTCGGCCTTATCTTTCCTCCCTTACTCCTAGCCTTATTTCTCTCTGCCTGTCTGCTTTATTAAAATATTCTGAATTGAATAAGCAAGCGGCAGGCTCCAGGAGATGTCTGCTTTGTGTCGGTCTGTCTGTCAGTCTTTCTGGCTGAGTTTCTGACAGACAAGGAGCCCCGAGGTGTCAAAACATCTCGCTGGCCATCTGACCAGAGAGAGACACGAATGCACCGGACGGTGAATCTCATCCACGCCAAATGGAAAAATTAATCTGATTAATTTGTTGTCCTCCCTCTGCTGGCACCATCAGCTGCCTACGATTGCTCACCACATCACATTCATATAAAATTTGTAGGTTGTGTGACGAGCCCAAGATGTACACAGCTCTACTGTAGCAGTGTTTAATAGACCTGCAAGATGCTTAAACTACTGATATTGGAGCTAAGCCCGTTTGTAATGCTCTACCATAAGAAATAAATGTGCCTGTTTCTCATTTTCAGCATCTATCTCCTCAAATGCCTTTTTAATGAAGTAGTTAAGCCACTCCATGATGCTCCACCACATACACATACAAAGACACACTTGGCAAACAGTATAAAGCAAGATGAGCTAAACCCACTTGGTTTCCCTATAATGATTAAACAACCTTCATTTAAACCCCATGCATTGCAAAGCTGCTGATCAATTAACATGATTTACTGAGGCGGCGCCGGACATAGCCATTCCATAGTAAACACTGACTTGGTGTCCTACTGTAGGATAGACCTTCCTTCATCACACCCTGGGGATCACTTGTGGCAGAATAAACAGCCATTTGGACCCTCGTCTCTCTCCGCTGTGACTCTTTCCATGGAAATATGCGGCTTGAATCAACGCTCTGATGACACACAGCCATCTGTTGTTGTGTTAAGTGTGTTTGGGCATGAAGTGGAGAGAAAACACACAATCGCAGTTTTTCCTTTTTTTTTTTTGCTTATTTTAAATACAAAGCAGATACAAATGCGCGTGCACACGCTGTGTGTAGTTGTTGTGACACACAAATGCATGTACACAATCACAGATGCACACACTAATACGACAACACACACACACACCTCCTCCCTCAGTCCCCAGAGTCACCCATCCTGAAATAGCAGAACTGAGGCCTTTTCAGTTTTTCACTTCATAGAACAGAGCTGGGGAATCAAATAAATAATAGACAAAGAGAGAGGGATAGTGATAGGACGACAAGTCAATGCATCTTTTCTCTGCAACAGCGTGGCGCACCTCTGAAGAACCTCTGAATCCCCTCCATTCTCCACACAGTGGAGAGGACCAATAGATTAAAACTGCATGGCACACACTGCTAAAATGAATAGCGCTAAAAATACATCCTTTTCACCGAGACATGAAAGGAAACTGCCTTTCCCCTGTCCAGTATTGAGCAGCCATTGATTCCAAGACAAAGGCTACACCTCCTCAAAGAGGTAAGAAAAATAGCAATCATACAGGCAATTATTTTCAAATGTGCCTGCAGCGGCCGATAATGTCAGAGCGCCTCTCTTCCTAAATAAAGGGAGGGAAGGCAGGCGTCAAAGCTGCAGGCCCACTGCTGAAGACGAATGAGCCCATCCGCAGAATGCTTTGCTTTCATCTGGGCAGCATGACATGGCGCCCCATGCAGTGTGAGGCAGAGCTGGGCCTGGGGGACAGGCACACACAGAAAGAGAGAAGAATATAGATTCTCTATTCAGCTCTATGGAGCCAACACCAAGGCAAAGACCTTCTAAAGACCAGTGGCCAGATTGCCGGTGGCTTTCTCTTGTAGTCCTGCCATAGACAACAATCACAGGGGCTCCGCAGCCTATAGCACAGTTCTCTCTATGGGGCAGAAGCACACAGTAGGCCTCTTTAGCTGGACCCTTTCTAAAGACAGAGACAGATATTCTCCCTCTCTAGGCGTGTACTTCAGACTCAGGCCTTTTCATTTTGATGTGCTGCAGCATCTGAGGAGAGGGGGTTAGAAAGCTCTCTGCTGGGTCTAGCCCTCCGCACTGCTGAACTGCTCTAATGTTGTGAATAGAAATCTTCACTGGACTGGCTTCAAAGGAGGAAAAGCGAGAGGCAGCGATGAAGGGGAGGGGCAAGGGAAGGAAGGACTAACTAGAGGCAAATAAAGAGGTCAACCTAAGGAGAAATCTGGGCAGTTGCTCAGATCAGATAGGACAGAGTCACATAAAACAAGCAGTTGCTTCCTTTTATTTTTCCGTCTTAGCGACCATTAACATCCTCATACTTCGCCTGCCACACATGCAATTGCTTACGCCCCAGTTTTCTAAAGTTAACAGACTGAGAGAGGTAGAAAATGGGAGCAGCAAAGCATGGATAAAGGTAGAGAGGGATTGACTAAACACTAGGGATGGACAAATGAATAGGAGAAGTAGGCAGAGTTAAGAGAGAGAGAGAGAGAAAGAGGAAGAGGAGAGAGACTCCTCACCTACTTCAACCACTACTCGTGTGCTGCAGTGGAAAGCCCTGCGGTCCATGCCTTAAGGCCCTGAGCCCACGCTTGGCCTATCAGTTTAAGATCAAAAAGAGCCCGCTTTAGCAAGACATATGGACTGAATAATGCATCTGCTTTATTTCCACAAGGCTGGACGAGGTGAGTGGCAGAAAAAAAAGAGGAAAATGTGTGTGCCGTATATTTCTATTTGTTTATTATGAACGTATGCATGGGTGTGTATGTGCATGTGCCTGTCTGACATTCATGAGTGTGTTTGTTCCAAAACCAGTTTTTCTACAGGCCAACGAGTCTCTCCATAGTGTCAGTCATTGTGATTGGGCAGTGAATACGGTAGCCCGTAGCGTGCTAGAAAATGGGCTTCTGTGATGTCTCATTTGAATAGTCTGACAGCCAAGGGTGGAGGAGCAGCCTTGTAATGAATTATAAATACGAGGTGGGCGCAAGTTTCCCCGCAAACTGCTGAGAAAAGGTGAAGCACAAAGTCAAGTTCAGTCAGAGAGAAGCCAGGCTTGCAACCTGCCAGAGGTCGGCCCTTCTCCGGCAAAACAACAAAACAAAAACAGTTTGGTTTTACCCTCTGAGAAAAGTGCTGCTGAATGTATGCACCGTTATGCACTGCATGATATGTAGTCAGGCTATGTCGAAGAAAGGTTTGATCTTAGTTTCATAGTGTGGGGCCAAGAGAGGGAGACAAACACAAGCATGTGTAGGTGGGATAAGATCATTCCCAAATTACTGCTGTGTCATGGAGTTCCCATATTAGACAAATAAGGGGAAGTCAACCCTGCTCAGGTATAATAATTCTGGCAAATATCACAAGGCATAACCCTTTGTTACTAACAAACCAAAGGGTCCATGGCTGGTTAACCAGCAGTATCATGTCTGGTGCATGCAAAGGTTGTGCTCTTTGACCTGTGACCTTTGACCTGTGGCCTTTAGTCTGGGTAGGAACCCTGCTGGTGATAATTTAAGGTGGTAAAAGGGAGTGGAAAATGGGATTAGCCTGGATTCTGCTAATGATTTAAACTGGGAAAGACTTAACACACACATAGTGCATCACTGTTTCCCCCCATAGTTCATATGCGGGTGTGGATATACTGTCACTGGAAATTTCCAAAAACTGTTTTTGCTGTCATTAGGTGAAAGCGACAGCCAGCTACGCCAGAATCTCCTTTGGGTAAACACCTTGCTAAAACAAGTGTGCTGCAGTTCTGAAACTAAGAAAGGCCCCTGATGTCACCACAACTCCTTTCCCTTTGCTGAGAGGTGACCCACACCTCTCCATCTTCCTATCCAAGACACACTACTTAAAAACACTATGAGAAGACAGGACATCTGGAGAAGGACTCACAGTAAGCCTCGGCATAGAGTCCACAAAACCATCATACGTGTCCTTGGCCTCCTCACAGTCAGTTGATGGTGTGAAGGACACCACTGGCATCCCACCATGGCTCAGCCTGATGACACAGTTCTACTGCTTGGCTTGAGCATGACATACTGTAACACTGCCATGTCTCAGTAGGGATATATGACCTCCTTCTAAATCCTCATCACAGACAAGTAATCTTTTTTTTTTTTTTTTTTTTTTGCAACACTAAAGGACTCTTTCCGCTTTGATGGACCGTGACAGTGGAGCTGCCACAATTTTGGCCTCCCAAAATTAGTGAAATCTTGACTGCAGAGAGCTGCATTACATACACACCAGAAAATCTTATTAAAAACAATAAAAGGGGGGTGTTCTTCTTTAGGGGGTTGCTCCATCTAGTGGCAAACTCTTTATACTACAAGGGTGAAGGGTGTAAAGGGAAAGTCATATTCACAGCAACACATTTTAGGATGAGAGCAGTGGCACATGCAAAACACACATCTAGTATAGATGTTCTGCAACCAAAATCAGAATCAGCTTCATTGGCCAAGTAAATGTACATACACAAAAGGAATCTGACTCTGACTTTTGTTAGAAATAATAACAGCTATATACACCAATCATGCCATATTTCATGCCGGTCAGATTTGGCAGTATATACAGCATGTTTATATTATATATGCACTGGCAGTGATGATATTCAAATGTTAAAAAGCAGTGAGTATAAACTACAAACATATGTACAGTACAGGTGCAGTGAAGATCGCAGTAACCACAGTACAGTATCCGTACCCAGCTACATAAAACAGCCAGGGTCAGATACAGAAAAAAGCTACACTAAGTTTAATGGCTTTTTTTCTAATGGCCTTCATCAGTCTGCAGGGATCAAGGTTGTAAGTGACTTCACAGCTTGCTAATGTTAGCATAACAAGACTTAATTTACCTGTCCATGTCTTCTGTTCTGGGATTATGTAATATTTATTCCCCAAAGTATCTGTCCCGACGTGCTCGCGTACTACTCCAAACGTACGCCGTAAAACTCCAGCAATCCTGCTCATCTTCACAGGTTTGTTGAGAGGTTTTGGAGTGTATTTCGTGTCCCCTGTTAGCTGTCTGCCCTCTCACTGAGTTGTTTATGCAATGGTTCATGGGCGGGGAAGAGAACGAATAAACTGTTTTGTGATTGAACGGCTACACTTCACCAGCCAATCACCGCCCTTGTCATAGAATGGACGTTGCGTTCCAACATGGCGGCACACTGTATCGAGCTTCTGTGAAGCTAGGTGAAATAAATGTAAAATAAACAATTAAATATCAAAGCATAGTACGCGAATAATATTTACATAGCGTATGAAGCTATTACAGAGCTCTGGGCACAACACCATGTCTTGTTGGAGGCACAAAATTTCGGTTTTTATGAAAAACGTACTTCAGCGTAGTTAGCATGCTAGCCTGAGCTAGGTTAGCTAACGGTAATGCAGATTGACTACGAGCTGACGTTAAGGGCAGTTTCTCTTCAAGTTGAAGCAATGCTGGGGTTTCTGACAGCAAGGCAGGCTGGTCTGGATGACCCTCTGCGACTGAGACGTGCTGAGTCAACGAGAAGGTGAGAGGCAATACAAATATCTCAACCAGACAGGACAATGAATACTGCTATGTATGAGGTCATTTATACTCACTATTAACTACTCAGAAAGAGTATTAACCTAAATCTCCCCATAAGGCTCAATAATTCATGTCTCTGTGGGGGACATGGCTTCAAACACCATGCATGTAGAGTCCTAATGTACTGTGTAAGCACATCTTGGGCTTTCTAGTGATGTAACCCACATGGGGGTGTGACCACAGACTGTACATATAATACACGTCTATGGGTGAGAGTTGCACTCAGCAAGTTTTATGGCAGTAAGAGAGATACGTGATCATATTTATGAAGCAATCCTGTTTTTATTATTTAAAAGGACGTTTTTTATTGAGAATCTCAACTATATTGAAATTGTATGTTAATCTTAGGCCTTTAAAAATACCCATGTCCTTTGTGGGGGACAGAGGGACTTGCTTCTTTTCATATTCAACCTTTTTTTCCAACCTTAAGGAAACAGAGTGTTGAGTGAGACAGGGAAGATTTTGTTCAGATTTACTGAGAAAGAGTCATACATTGCTTTTTGTGTTATACACATGCACACACACGCTATGCATAACATGCACAATACCTTTTAATTTTACAGTTATAAAAAGGTGAATTTAATTATATAGTGTAATAACTGACAGCATCTGTATGAAGAGAGGGAAACCTCAAAAGCTTGGTCTGGCCCCTCCATGTTGAGTTTCTGATGCCTCCATCAGGGCGGAGGTTTTGCCTCCCTAAATGTAGCACAGCGTTACAGACCGTCCTTTGTCCCGTCTGCTATGGCTTATCTTAGCCAGCAGTGACCACTTAATATTCATGATTTACCCCTGACAGTGTGTGATATTGGATTCTGTGTGTTAAATATTGTGCTATCTGTTTTGTTGTATTCATGACCATTGTCAGTATCTCAAATTGCCCCTCAAGGACATTAAAGTTTTACCTCACCTTGCCTACCCTTACCTTACCTTACCTTGCCTTACCTTAAATGTACTGTACAGTAGTGCACTTTTTGTGGAATGATCGACCCAATGTCCGCTTCAAGGGATATGTCATAAAAAATATAAAAATATAAAAAAGTTAAAATACTTAAACCTGTTCCCTCCCGGCTGTCAGGAAAATATCAAGTCCCATTTTAGGATGTATTAAGTTGTTCCTTTGACAGTCTTGTGAAAAGACAAAGAAAGCCTTGAGGTGTAAGGTGGCTAATGCTTGTAAATCACTAAATAGATTACCCTTGGGATCATCCAAAGATCAAAATTTGTCAACAACAGTTAATTTTCTATGGATTAGCTGACTGATTAGTCAAATAATGGTTTAAATGATTAGTTTGTCTCAATGGCAGTGTATCTGTTTGTTGTTTATTTCCTTTCCTCGACATTATTTTCTACTTAATGTTATTTTGATAATCTACTCAGGCTTTAAAGGTCTGATATGAATTAGGCAGTTGTCCAGTGATGCTAAACACTTCTCCTTTCTGTATCTCCAAAGGGTCCTGAGTCTGACGTTGAATCCTGACAGAGACGTGGACAGAGTCCATGGAAATGGCATCAACACCATTGACATTGAAGTAATAGAAGGCAGATAGTAAGTCCACTCAATCTTAATTTATTATTACTGATTTATAGATTTCTCAGTTACAATCCCAAAACTGTAGTGAACTAGTTTTAAACAACCAAATTTATGAATTGGCAGCTGCAGGTTTAACCAAAACAAATGTTTGTGATAAGAGCCCAGTGCAATGGAGGTGAATGTCATTTAGTTTTGGTTGTGCAAAGCATGGGGAAATACCATTTGAAAACTCAAGAGTGTGGACCATTCTGTGATGAGTTTTCATAGAAAACTATTGGCAGTCACTGTTTGATAGACTGACATTAGAAAGCTGTGTTGGAGGAAGCAATGCCATCTGTAAAGTGAACCCTCTCTGTTGTTTAGCATGTTGTCTGGCGGAGCAGATGGAGTGATCGTCATCTACGACCTGGAAAACTTCAGTGGGAAACCACAATACACATGCAAGGCAGTTTGTACAGTGGGCAGGTGAGTGTCACGGTATTTACTCATTATGTCCACTAGAGGGGAGCATTGCATTAAGCGCTCATAGGATCGTGCCCTCCCAAGCTTGTTCACAGCCATGTCCTCTAGGCCACACATTATAAAGTGAAAGTGCTTGAATGTTTCTTCTCTTATTTGTTAGATGTGTCTGTTTTTAATGATAATGTAAACAGAAAAAATCCTACTAAATTTTATTCTGTGCACTGTAATAGAAAGCTCTAATTCTGTTGCAGATATAATTTGTGGCCATGTCTGAGCAGTCATATCCGATTTTTTTATTTATTTATTTTTCTGTGCCTCCATGACACATCTGTCATTAAAGCATGCACCTACATGGCTGAACAGAGCTCTAGAGGAACGTAGCATTATGGTTTGCAGTGTGAATATAACTTTATGTTGCACACAGGACAGACTCAGTTACTTAAGCTGTGTTTATGAAGTTGTGTATTAATATGGTCCCATTTTATGACTTTCCTTTTTGATTTAGGTCGAGTCGGTATGTCCACAAGTTCAGTGTAGAGACAGTCCAGTGGTATCCCTATGACACGGGCATGTTTGTCTCCAGCTCCTTTGACAAGACCATGAAAGTCTGGGATACTGAGACACTGAAGGTAAGGAGTGTCACCCACAGACTAGGTTACTCCGTGCTACAGTTTTCCTTCGTTGGGCGTGTTTCCTCACTATGTTAGCAGGTTTTTATTTTTTTTGGCACTGTGTGTCTTGCAGGCCTGCGGCTTATAGTCTGGCACCTGCGGACAGATGCATAAAACTGTGTAGATTCACAACTAAAACTGTGTGTATGCATGAAAGCAGAAATATGCATACATGTTCTTTTTGTCAGATTTAAATACCATGCGTATGCCTGATTCTGTTTTCTAAATATGGATCACTGTGCTGCTGGGCACCTGTACAAAAGCCTTATATCCACACTGACAGTTAGCCCTAGATGGATGTAGAAATGCTCTTAAACATCCATTTGCATGTCAATACTTGCACCCGCTCCACCATTTATTAGACCTGTCAGTGAGAAATACGGAAAAGAAAGTGCAATTTAACCGACTGTGTCGCATCAGAGAGGTTCTCCAAGATCATTAGGCAGTGGATATTTGGAGTGTACGTACCACTGATATTGTGCCTACATACTGTTAATGCATCTGGCGCTTGGCTGCTACCTTTTTATAAAGTCCCAAACCTCACTTGAGCGCTGTAGGGATACATGCCCATAAACACCCCAAACACAGAAAATGAGAAGAGACCAAACTCAGATTAAACTATAAAACTAAGCAGTGTTGATCAAATATAAGCCAAGATTCTGTTGCCGTATTGCCTATGTGTCACCTGAAATGTTTTCGGAAACATATTTTAGTACACTGTTTGGCAGTAATACAAGAATGTGTGAACAGGAAGTTGGCGGCGTACTGTTTCTTGTATTGTGAAAAACAAAGTCTGAAAAAAACGAGGTCAAACGGTGTAACCACGTGGTGCTGATAAAATATGAACCAAGATTCGGTTTCTGTGTTGCCTGTTTCTCGGCTAAAATGTTTTCAGAAACATATTACTGCTTACTGTTTACCTGTAATACTAGATCGTTTGTTACCAGCCAGCCGCCATATTGTGTTTTGGACGATCAACATGCATTACATCACCCACCAGCGGGAGCAATTATTGGTCTGGTGCAGCACAGTGCATTTGAGGAGTTGTATGTTTTCTACCTCCTGTGCAAAAATGCTACAGCTCTTTTCCTCCAGTTTCTCTGATCATATGGCACCACATTTCAAACTATATGTGTCTTTCTACTGCATAGACTGCCCAGTTTTGTAAGAAGACCATTCTTCCAGTGGTGAAATAGTTCTTTAAGGGTTACAGACTCTCTCCACCTCCCTGCATTTATAGTTTGAGTGTATTTAATTTGCCAAAAAAAGAGGCAAAACACACAATGAGCAAAGTTAAAAATGATCAAAACCGATCCCCACAGTATTTGTTGGCGTGAACTCTTTTGTTGTTGATGGTCGTGTAGTGATAATTCTGATATCTTCTAAGCCCTACAGTCTTAGACGACAAAATGCTGTATAAACTTAGTTAGAATAGAGCTGAATCAATATATAAACTTAAATGGATGTCATTAATGACATTTATTTTCTCATAGCTTCACCACCCTTTCTCTCTTTTTGCTCTTTTCACTATCTCTTCCCCTCTCTTTCTTATTTTCTGCTTCATGCTTGCTACCTTTCTATGCCACACAGTCCCATATGGCAGGCCGTGAGCTGTGCTAGAGTTACACTGGCATCGCGCTTACCTCAAAAGGTCAGGGAAGGGACAGAAAAGAACCACCGACCTTTCGTTTGTTTTACTCTGTGTGTTTCTCTCTCTGCGTCCCACACAAACACACACACTCATACCTATTAAATAATTTATTGTGGTCGTGTATTTGTTCATTAGTGTGTGCTTTGCATCGGTGTGCACATAGTCCGTGTGTGCGTGTGGTATTTTTATGCAAACAGAGCCTCCTCTGTGTGTGTGTGTGTGTGTGTGTGTGTGTGTGTGTGTGCCCATTGGCCGGTGCTGGCACACACTAACAGATGGGACACAGAGAGGCTTTTTATATTTGCTGAAGAATTTGCATTGTAACCGCCAGTGCTGCTCGGGTGAGCTGCCTTCTGAGCTCTGAACTGTGGTACGCTCCCTCTCTGCTTTTACCTCATTCATACTCCTGCGCTGGGGTGAATTTATACTACAGATAAACTTTAAGGCCAAGGCTTCATTTAAGGTCATGGCTGCATATTTTACCATAAAATTAAGACTTTCATTCCGCGTACATACACAAGTATACTGACCCCCTCTGTGTGTCCATCTCCCTCTCTTTCTCTCACGTCCTTATTCTTCAGCCTGCTGAGGTCTTTGAGTTTGAGGGCAATGTCTACAGCCACCACCTGTCTCCCATTGCCAGGAAGCACAGTCTCATTGCAGGTATGTGTGACAGTGCAGCCACAGTTTTTCCTGATCTCAGTGGTGAAGAGCAAACGAGCTGGAGTATTTGTTGGCATGTCTCTCAGCTTAAAGGCCCAGACATGCCAAACCAGAATCAAAGAACTAGTGCTGATGAAGGCCGACTATTGCAACACCTCATGTAACCTGTCTTGGCCAAAAAGTTGCACTTGAACGCACCGGGAAGACTACAGATCAAGGCCAGCTAGCACATACGTTATGTGCTTACATGAGAAGAAATAACCAGACATACCAGCAGGCAGTCTGTATTTGTTGTTCAAAAAGGGAAACTGGAAGACTGACAGGATGAAGACACTAGTTAAGCAGTTAGCACATCAACAACACAACCCCATGTTAAAAGAAAAATGATATTTAGCATGCACTGGTGGACAGTAACACAAATAAACACAAACTGATTTTGCTAAAGAGCTTGTTTGTTTTAGTTTCCAATTCTCTTCTTGTGCACTGAGCTGAACTACTAATCAGAGTGATTTGAATCACCACGGGCTCCACCGTCTCCGACACAGATTCAGCATGCTGAATCAGCCAAAAAACAGCCAACAAGGGCCAACTAGTGTTAACAGTATGGGACTGACCGCAAAAACTAAGGTGACAGACGTTCACCAAATGCCCGACATTGACCGACAGCCAACCGTCGGCTTGGTGTGTCACGTGCCTAAGACAAAAATCTCATTAGTTACCCTATCTGTCCTCCATTTCTTCCTCTACATGCTTCCTCACAGCACACTGCACTATCTGCCCTCTATTACTTTTACCCCCAGATACAAAGTGATGTGTGCCTGGAGGGGACAGAAGCGGGTCAGATGCTGGTAACACATAGTTTCAGGTTCAAAGACAGTTTTCTGGGGGGGAAAAATCGTAAGAATTCTAGGTGCCACCTCATTACGTCACCCAGCAGGACCAACAGGTTTCTCGAACCTTCCGAGTACGTGCCCATAAATGTGCATACACACACAGTTTCTTTGACACGCCTATTTTTTCAAGACAATGACAGTCTCAAGGAAGTTACAGATGCTTGTCAAACAAGCTGCCAACATCCCTGGAGTTTTCTCTTTGATCTGACAAGACATTTTAAAAGGATCTGTTACTAAAAAGCACCAACAGCTCGTTCAGTCTGCTTTATTTGGGCTATTCAGATTTTAAGGGCATCCTAATTATGGTCTTTGTTCTGTTAAATTTCACTTGCCCTCTTCCCATGTATAGATTGGTATGTTAGATCATGTTTATCAGAAGCTTATATCATTAAGTTTCCATATTTACCACACCTTATCTGTGAGAACCTGGGACTACAGGTTTTGCCCTTATGAAGCACCGCTCCCTTTTACACACATTGTAGCAGATTAAGCTCACAAATAAGCATGATCTGTAAACTCTGACAGTATTGATTAGTAGAAATGCAATATTGAAAATGTAAAATTGAGTGAAATGGTCAAATTTGAACGTCTGCCTGAATACACCCGTATTCACTCTCTGTCTGAGATGCTCCATTTTAGTGGCTGTGTCTTTAAGACTCTTTCCGAAAAAACCTGGTCTGTTCTGACTGGCCAGCGTTTACATGTCTTCTACATCTGCGCTCTCTAAGCCCCCTGGGACAGCACCTGGCTTTGAAGCCAAATTAGCACAGAGGCCTCACATGGAATTACAGCTTCCTGGCCTGGCCCAAAAAGGCTTTTTGCCCATTAACATACATTTGGAAATGTATGTCAGCCTCAAGACCCCGTGAAATAACTTGTTTAACTATCACAATTTGATCCATTCGGTCTTCTAATATTTATAATATACGCACAGTATGCAGGATTAAATAATGTTTATATCCGTTCAAGTTAGCATAGGGCTTGACCGGAAGTGAGCTGCTTGGCAAGTGAAAGTTAGCTGCCCAGCTGCCGTAATTCTCCAGTGAGCTTGCTCTTTGGGCCTTACTATACAGAAGATCCAGGTAATTTCATGTCATGGAAATAAGCCTTTTTTTTCTGGCTTCATACGCCACTGAGAAACTTTTAAAGGAATGAAAGCTGTGTTTAGTTCTCTTTATATATTCATGCAGCTCTTGGCAACTCTGCTCCGTCATTGCAGCCGAGGACTGACTGTAACGGAGTACAGCGGCACGTTTACCGTGAAAATCACAGATAAAAGCTTTTAAAACCAAAAGCTTTACAACTGGAAATGTGCCAGCAGGAATCTGATGTGAAATCAGGGAGAAATTTACAACATCAGCAACTCAGATTACACGTTTCCCTGATGTTAGCATGTAGCTACATGTAGCAGTGTGTGTAATGTGAACACTTGCAGCGTGCCCTGAGCAGATAATCATATTAAGAAACCCATCATGATCTTAAAAGTAGAAGGGGTTAGTTTTACGTATGTTTACCTCGTTATTTCAAACTTAAATGTTTAATATGAACAGCTGACATTGCAACATTATGTATATGACTGAAAATAAGGAAAAGAATAATAGGTCCCCTTTAAAGATCTTGTCCATCAATTGACTCTTTGTCTCTACGTTTTCAGTTGGCACCAAAGACCCTAAAATCCAGCTGTGTGACCTGAAATCTGGCTCAAAGATTCACATCCTTCAGGGTGAGTGAACCTTTCCACAAATACACACATATATTTTTGCTGCTGTTTTTCCTCACACACATAAACAATAACTTTCCCCCCTCAGGTCACAGAGCAGAGGTCCTGTCTGTGCGCTGGTCGTCGAGATACGAGCACATCCTGGCCACTGCCAGGTAGGCACTGTTTTAACTGCAGGCCTTTCTGTGGAGAGTCAGCCTCACCTAGTTTGCCCTCAGAGCCACATCAAAGAACAATGTCAGGCACAGGACAATCCCCGCCATGCTGTGTCCCAGCAGCTCTTGTCATCTCACTTCCTGCCCATCTGGCCACATTGCAGCCCTGAGTCAAGTATAATGCCACCACATCGCCAGCACTGTGGAACTCTAGTAGCCCTGTCAGTAGAGCATATGGTAGATACAGTCCCCACCTGTTTTATGCTACATTAGACCTGCTAATTAACCTATTGGGATCCGTGTGCTGCCTGTCCCTGTGGACTGTAAGTGATTTTGAAAACAACTGGCACAGAGTAGCGTATGGTTTTCTATTGTGGAGCTGCATGTTAATTCCCAACAGAAAACTGACCTTTAAAAACAAACACTGGTGAATATGAAGCTCATCAGCTTGAGCATTCATTGTGTCTTTAAATCTCTGTATTGGAATTAAAAATTAAATATCGCAATATTTTTGACCAAATTCCTCTGTATTGATAAGGCATCAATACTGAAGGGTTGACTACTAGTGCTTTCACAAAATATTTGCACAGTAAGATTTTTGATGAATAATCATCAGTAACTATATATATATATATATATATATATACAGTACAGGCCAAAAGTTTGGACACACCTTCTCATTCAATGCGTTTTCTTTATTTTCATGACTATTTACATTGTAGATTCTCACTGAAGGCATCAAAACTATGAATGAATACGTGGAGTTATGTACTTAACAAAAAAAGGTGAAATAACTGAAAACATGTTTTATATTCTAGTTTCTTCAATATATATATATATATATATATATATATATATATATATATAAATCAATAAAAAAAATCTATTTTCATTAAATAACCTAGAGAGTGTAAAATAAAAGTATTTCCCTCATTTTCCCTCTAAGTGCAGACAGCAAAGTGAAAGTCTGGGATGTGCGTCGGGCCTCTGGCAGTCTCCTCACTCTGGATCAGCACAATGGAGACAAGTCAAAAGCCTCCTCTGAGGCAGGTACTGTGACCTCTCCCCTTCTCTTTATTGTCCATTGTCTTTTTCCTCATTCATGCAGTGGGTTGGGCTCTTGCCACATGTTTCAGCCTTTATCTATGGAAAACTAAATACAGACATTGAAGGGCATTAGAGCAGAAATTATCGTCAGCCGGCCTCCTGGGATGAAATGTTTGGTGTAAAAAGTTGGGGTTTTGCCTGTATGCTGTTGCAAGGCATTTTCCTGTCATCTATTTCCCTTCTGTCATCCATATCAGTGCCAAATACTGTTAAAGATGGCAACTCAACAATATCGCATTAAAAACTTAAAGTGGTGCTGTACAGACTTAGGGCACATGCACACCAGGATAGTCCGGGAGACTTGGTCTGATTGGGCAGGGAATGTGTATGTGTACATTTACTCACCCCCAGCCTGCTCTGTAACATTTATGGTCCATGTTCACACCATCTTCGTGATTGTAATTATATTTTCTGTAAAAAAGTAGTGCAACATCTAATATGTAGCTCTTCCTGCCTGTTGTCCACCATGTCTGTTTCCTCTCAAGTACCGTTTGATCACAAACAGATTTGAGAGATTTCCAATTTTGAGAGTGTGGTTGCTCATGAATGGAATCTGTTAGTGTGTGGTGGACCGTTTCGGCCAAATAGTCGCTCTCCACAAACTATAGGAACAAAACTGTTGAATTTATCATTATATATAGTCTCTCACATTTTCAGTATCTGTTAAGGCTTGAAAAATCTTTTAGTGTGGGCCAGTCTTTAGCTGGGATTTCTAATAACGTCCATGTTACTGCGGTCAAGTTCACTGAGTGTGTCTCTTTGGAGGAGAGGTCAACGTTCTGCACATACACAATCTGTTTATCCAGCCTGAGGCTCTGTTCGTGTGTGAGCCAAGGTGGGGTGGGGGGATGTCAATGTCTCGGGGAAACCAGTTTGCCAGTTTATCGTAACTAGTCTCGTGTGATAAAAGGAGACAAGGGATTTTAACAACAGTTACACTACAAGCATGCCTTTAATTGATAAGTGAATAGAAACATAAAACAACAAATAAAATGACAGATGCATGTGACCATGTCTCACCTGTGTTTAACCAGTGAACACAGCTCATAACGGCAGAGTGAATGGCCTGTGCTTCACTGGAGATGGCCTCTACCTCCTCACCACTGGGACAGATGACCGTATGCGACTATGGAATAGTGCCACTGGGGAGAACACACTGGTAAGGTCTGGACCATGCAGATGCAGCAGCTGCAGACCCCTTTTATTTATCTTTGCTAAACTAGATCCTTGAAAGAAGTGTAAAGAATGAATTAAACTTGATACCTTTCAGGCTGGTTTTAGAACCTGCAGAATCTGTTCTCGTTTGGTCATCAGCAGTTTCTGACATACAGGTTCAGTCCAGCTGTCTGTCCTGCCCCTCAGTGCTTCTTTTTACACTTGTTTTAGATTTATAAATGCTTTCACTTGGATGATGTTCTGTAGAAACACAAGTAGGAATACTATGATTATGCAGATGACATGAATTCTCTAGGATTAATAACTTTAAATAGCATTGGTTGATTTATTTTGCCACTGGGATCAGAAGAATGTCACAGAGCTATCACTTTATCACTGTGTTAAAGGATGTCATGGATAACAAGATGGATAGATAGTTAGTTTAGACAGTCCGTCCATGTGCAGGCTGGTAAACCAAAACAATAACCTATAGGAAACAAACAAGGATTACTAGTGTAAAGTTCATTGTTGTAATCCTATAAATTTTAGTACACTGACATTACCAGCAGATTAGGTCTGTGTGATGGCTTCTCCTCTGGTTTACGTAAGGGTGCAAAGTGTCTGCAGCGAGAGAATGCTGCTGCACGAGTTCTAACTAGGACAGGAGACTACATCAAAACGTGTTATTGAATCTGTTACAGCAACCTCCAGGGATTTGTGGACATGACTTTTGCTGTTTCTTGTCATCTATCACTCATGAACATTTTGAAGTTTAGGTGGGGATGTGTTAAAACTGCGGTGAACATGAAAGCCATACTGAAATTTGTGCAGAACACTGTCAAAATGAGCAGCAAACCGAGTTTTTTAAAATTATTCGACAAAAACATGTCTTGAATTTGGTATGAAATTGTGAAATTCAGAGGAAGAAAGTGCTGTTTCGTGTCAGTGCCAGATGCATCAGTCAACTGGAACTTGGTGCATGGGGCGGATTCAAAGGTCTGGACCCAGGCAAGATTTATATGGAAGCATATTGGATTCACTTTCATTGGTTTATTATCTAATTTTATTTTTATAAATTTTATATTTTAGTTTATTATCTTGTAAATTCCTGTTTTTATGAATCAACAAGATTATTACCTCAAAAACAGAGCGACATTTTTTTGTCAAGTAAATGCAAATTGCTTCCTTAGAATTATTATTAACAATGGTACTTTCTTTTCTCAACTGTTTGATATTCTCTGGTAGTATTAGCATGTAAGTGAAATGGGAATTAATGTTTGGTTAACAATTACCAACCACTAACCAACAAGCCACTGTTAACCAAACTGAAAAGCTTTGTTTACATCACAGCTCTTTCAAGCTCTTTAAAGAAAATGTTTTATATCCTACTGTCTACATAAAATAATGGAAACAATTTATATCCAACCCCAAACTACAGAAACATAACCTCAGAGAAGCTGTGCTCATTGCCCCAGGCTCTCACACACTCTCCTGCTCTAATTTCCTGCTCTGCTGCTTCATGCTGCAGTTGCCATGGTGTGCATTTTTCCATCTTTGGGCTGTAGCACAAGACAACTAGTGACTTCAAGGGTAGATGACCTTCTCTCTCGGGCAAAGATCAGAGCTGGATTATAGATGAGGCAGTGGGAATGTATGGCGCACATTAGGAGGTGTTAGAGGAATGCATTGCACAATAAACCTGTTTCACAGGCATGTGTGAACCCTAGTAACACTACACCATCAAGGTGAAGTAGTTTGCTTGTGCCTTTTTGTCTTGATTCCAGGGTCTCTGCAAGTCCTGGAAAAGAGTGTGTGACATTATGTTATCAAAGAAAGAAGTCGAATCCCACACACACTTGTCACCTCTACAATAATTTCTTTGAAAGGAGCCGACACAATTTGTCAACACTTATCAACAATTATAAAGTGACACAGTGCTTAAATACAGCCTATAATTACATGATAGCTGATGAGGTGTGTCAGTTATCGCTTCCAGTGCGTTTGGGTGTTTAAAATGATGATTTATCGCTGTGCTGTTCTCCTGGTGCAAAATTAAAGGTATCCTAAAGAGTTTTCGACCTCAATTAGTGCTATTAAGCTGTTTTTCTTTTTCTATTGCCCCTTCTTTTGTGTTCCTTTCCTGTTGCCAGTAGACCAAAGCCATGTGCATAGCTCAACAGTTAGAAAGGTATGCCTCTGTTTTTTGTTTTTTTATGGGGTGTCACGTTCAATGTCACAGACGTGTTGGAAAACAAGGTTAGTAAACAATAGAAAGTGCATGGAGGCCAGTGAGGTGGACGGTATTTTGTGGGAGTGCATCATTTTATTATAGAAGCACATCCTCCTGGGTGTCGTATTTCCATCACTGACGATTGGAGCTGATCAGAGCTGGAGCTAAGAGATACTACTCATACTACTATTGCAGAGTCATTTGTCCTGGGAGTGAATACTGATTGTAACCTTTCCTACTGAATACAAAAGCCAGATATTAGTGGGTGTCTGTGGGTTTTCGTGCAGTGGAAAGGGGCTTATGAGTGGGTCCCTGTTTTATTTATCTTGTATATGTGCACAAAGACCTACAAGCAAGGATACACAGTCCTGCCAGTGCCAGTGGTTTCACACTATTCCAGGTTTCAGTATATAAAATACTTAAAAAATTGTCCTTGCAAATGTTTTGTGGTTTGTTAGACCTCAAGCATACACATGCTTTTTGGTGTGCAACACTGAATATAAACATAACTTTCTGTGTGTTTATGAGAAAACTCCATAGGGCATCTTTAAGCCTTAATTAAAGTCTTAGTTCTGCAGTTGCTTTCATTTTGTTTTTGTTTTTTTATCATTCAAAATCTGTATTATATTCAGTTAAGAGGAGCATTAAAAAGTCTTGAATACAACTGGAGAAATTGTCGGCACCCTGGCTTTTTAGTAGCACCTTTGGGGATTAATGGTTGTTGCTTTAGTGCTGTGCACTGAATGGCAAAGGACAAAGCTTCATACCCATGTCACATTTAGTGTAAAAAGTAGTTTATATTTAGAATTACTCTGACATGATCTGAACCCTGTGTGCCCTCACTGTTTGTCCCTCAGGTAAATTACGGGAAGGTCTCCAACGAGAGTCGTAAAAGGCTTCAGTTCACAGTGTCGCGTGGCTGCAGCCCAGAGTTTGTGTTTGTGCCATGCGGCAGCTCAGTAGCTGTGTATGCCCTGCACACGGGAGAGCTGGTGACAATGCTCAGGGGTCACTACAACAACGTCGATTGCTGCGAGTTCCACCCAGACTTCCAGGTGAGACACACTGAAGTCCAAAGTGGTGACTGTTCCCTGCATCTGGCCAATAGACCCATCTGTCTGCACTGCAGCTCTGCCTTTGTTTGTATTTCCATCTATTTCTGTTTGTTCTGCTAGTCAGGTATAGCTGGTCTCTTGTGCGCTCAGAGAAATCAGGTTGGGGTTTTTTTTTGTCTCTTCAACTGATATAGTACAGTAAGAGCTGTTAGAAATTTGCAATCACCATGGTAGTCTCAAATGAGACACTTCCCTCAGATAGATAACATGGTTAGGTCAACATTGCCCGAGCTCTACTGAGTGTCTATAAATGCAAATACAGTCACCTCTTTCATTTTCATGTGTGAGTTTGTGCTCTCTGCCTAAATGTTGACTGTGTTATTTTCAGAAGTCACAGTGAAGGTGTAACTGTCATTAGGTACCCTTGTACAATATAATGTGGCCCAATACAACAGCTCTGCCATAAATTCTGCCTATACAAAGATAATTATGTTTTGTTTGACGCTGCCAGAGAGGTTTATTTAAGTACAGATTTATTTTTCAGGTTGCATTTTGCAGGACTGTATTACATTGAGAGGTGTGCCAAATATTTGTCCACTCCGTTTACAAACATGAGAGGGACAGAATATTATGACCTCATTAATAAACATAAAATAGAATTACTGCCTTTCACCTTTATTCACTATTTTAATTTTATAGGCTGACTTGACGTGCACTCTTTCTGTCCCCATATTTGATGATTTTAATGTCATTATACTTATTTTTATAAGGAATCTACCAAACATAAGTGGTAAAAAGCTTAAAGACCTGGGCGCACGAAACTGACATCAAGGTGAAGACAAAGACCAACTGTTGTGTCGCCTCATGTTGTCTGCCTTATGGCTCAAGAGTTGCACTGGAACACACTGCAAGGACCACAGCTACATTCTGTTCCTGCGTCAGAGGAAATAAATCAACATATGATAGTCTGTATTCGTCATTTAAAAAGGGATCGCTGATTTTACAACGGACACACAAATATGCCAGTTCCACAGTTGGGCACATATTGACATAACAGTAATATCTGAACAAAATCAATATTTGTTTTCACTGAAGCTGTTGACTGAGATCAGTACTCTCCAAATACATCTGTAAATCCCTGGTTTAAACATGTTTATCATTCTTCTTACAGTATAAGCAAAACTGGCACTTAAAAAGTTTATCAATCTGCTTGTTCAGTTCTTTATTTCTACAGTGTATGTAAATAATGACCTTATATGACGTGATTAGGTACATTTAGTTCTACATAATCATTGCAACGCCCTCTTCCTTATTAGTCAATGTCAACATCCGGTGTGGAACACTGGGTTTGTGTTTAAAACAAAGGAATGCAGTTTGACTGCTTGTCACTCCTGAGAGTTTCCTAAGAGAAGATCTAGTCCCGAAACATGTGTTTTACTGCTTTTGGATGCCTTTTGTCTGATGTAATGACACTGACCAGTCCCACTGCACTGAATATGTGTCCCATGTGTTCGCTTGTGTTGTGTGGACGGTTGTATGCTTATTAATTATTTCAATCTTGGTCCCAATTATGCTTGTTAACACAGGTGTTCCCCTGGTGCTGATGTCATTGTTTGGGAATTCCATAAGGTGGAGGTTGTGCTGCAGCAGCAGCTCTTCTTTTGTGTCCTGTAACACTGTGTGACATGATGTGTCCTTGTTGTTGTTGTATGTAGGAGCTGTATAGTGGAGGTAAAGACTGTAATATTCTGGCATGGGTTCCTGTCCTTCGTGCCTCAGATGTGGAAGAAGAACCAAAAAGTGCCACTCAGGTATTCAGTTCAATTCAATTTTATTTATAAAACCCAGTATCACAAATCACAATTTGCCTCAGAGGGCTTTACAATATAGGACATCCCTTCCCATCCCATCACAAGGACCCCATGATAATTTTATTTGTATAATAATAGCACACATACGACTACTAATAATAGCACCAGTAGTAGGCATCAGACAGTACCACAGCAGCAGTGCAACCACGCCCCACGATCCAGGCATAACTGCGATCTGAGAGAATCTGCGAGACAGGAGAGCACAAAGGCTCTGCAGAAAAGCAAAATTAGTAAAGTACTTTATTGGGACATAAGTGTTTGCAAATGGAGAGAGAGATAAGGAGAGACGAGAGAGGTGTATTATAGCAAGTCCCCCTGCAGGCTAGGCCCATTCCAGCCTAACTAGGGACTGGTTCAAGGCACGCCTGAGCCAGCCCTAACTACAAGCTTTATTTAAGAGGAAAGTCTGAAGTCTTCTCTTACATGTGGAGACAGTGTCTGCCTCCTGGACCAAAACGAAAGGATGTTTCCACATAAGAGGAGCCTGATGGCTGAAGGCTCTGGCTCCCATTCTATTTTTGGAGATTCTGGGAACCACAAGTTACCTTGCATTCTTGGAGCGCAGTGATCTGGTGGGATCATAGGGTACTATTAGCTCTGTAAGATATCACAGAGCCTGACCATTTAGAGCTTTACAAGTGAGAACAAGTAATATAGATATCAATAGTCCCAGTCGCAGGTAACATAGTCTGAGTGAGCGGAAGTTCGCTGCAGAGATCAGCCTCTCATTGGGCGGAACGAGCCATCCGCTGAAGTCCCGCCCTACCACCTCCGGTTGTGTAGCAGTTTTCAACGCATCCTTTACTAACTTTTGCATTGTTTGATCTTGCGGGGATGTAGCCATTTTTCTGCCATGGTTCTGCCATGATATTTTTGTGGGCGTGTTACACCAAAACCTGTTTCCCCCCCGGCAATATTTTTGCAAGCGCACCGCCCAGAACGATTGTGATTGGCTGAAAGAAGTACAAGCAGCCGGGGCGTTTTTTTCTTCAATCTCAAAGTGAGAGTCGGCCCAGCCAGACCTTTCTTTTCTTGAGAAAGGTCTGGTGAGCGAGACTACAGGTAACAAGATATGCAAAAGACATATTAGGAAACAATATGGACTTAATTAACGCTCTAAAATGTAAGAGGTTAACTCTCACTGTCAAGTGTTTCATGTCATCATGTTATCTCAGTGTGAACACACTGGTTTACTGATGTCTTCTTAACTTCCATTTCTTTTATTTTGTCTTTGTGGTAGAAATGACATCATAGACAAGCAGCCCATCATCTTAGGAATTTAGATGATGACACCTCAGTATTATCCAGCACATACCGATACACAAACAAACACTGAAATACTCGATTATCATTACTCAACTCTGTCATGCCCTTTCTACATTCCAGTAGAGCTAATCAAATTACAAACAGCAAGAGTTAAAATGGAAACAACAGTCAGTTATGTACAAATTCAAGTCAGGCAAATTTAAAAAGTGTATATCCATTATATACCCATGTGATGTGTTTGCATATGTGTTGTCTTTGTAGTGGGTCTATTTAAAGACAAGTATCTCTATTCAGAGATGATATTGAGGCAAATGTTTTGATTCATTGCAGGCTGTGGCTGACCGGTCATCAGTGAACCCTGCCTTTCAGGACGCGTGGAGCAGCGATGAAGATTAATGCTGGTGTTTTGTATATGCAGACAAAGTGGACGTGCAGGTGTCTCACTGTGCAAATATGCACACATCTTTCACAATTAACTTGTCAAAAAATGACAGGTCACAGGACACGTGTGAAGATAATGACAGGTTTAGGAAAATCACTCCTGTTTCATCATTGCAAAGATGAAGGCCTTAAAATGAACTGTTTAAACAGATGTATGACGTAATTAATGTGCACAACGTTATAGATAATGTTTGTTTATTGTACATTTGAGATAGCATTATCATTGTTGTCATGCATTTTTATTTTATTTGAATATAAAGCCATCATGGTCCTTGGTATGCATAGCAAGTTCATGTTGCTAAAGTCCTCATGACCTGTTCCACACCATTTTTTTCAGTAATTTATCATAGTCATGGAAGATATCTGCAAATTACAGTATGCTGACTGTTTACAGATTTGGAGGTTTTCAGACCAGCAAACTTTCATTTCTCAGCACTCACACACCTGTTATGATGCTGACACTGTATGAGGTTGAGATAAAGGGACATAAAAGAGCTCAAAGTGACAAAGATTGCAAACTGGTTTGTAAGCAGTAGTGCTGACAGTCTTTTGGTTTGTGTGTTTCTGCATCTGTGTTGAAAAGAGACTACCCATAATCCTCACATGGGAGTAACCAGGTATTCAGAAACACTCTTGTTGTCATTCCTGGCAAAATTTGCATTTGTTTATAAGTTCTGCTGTCAGCCCCGGCTGAAACTAGCAGCAAGGAGTGATACTGAGACCTTTCTCTCTGTCCCACCCTCCTCACAGTTTTACATATTGCCTTGTTAACCATGTGGACACCAGGGACCCAAACAAGGCTTAAAGGGACCCCAAAATCCCAAATACAGTACAATAAAATATAGATTTTTTTTTCTTACCTGTAGTGCATTAATGGTGTCCTCCTCAGCTGAGCTGTAACATTATCTAGCTCAGTGGTGCTAGCAGTATCGGACTATTAGTTAAATATTGCTGTCAATGAGTAGATGTGCAGTGATACAGTTGGCAGGTGTAGTTCGGTAGAAAGAAAATAGCTCCTGCGTGAAACTGCTCACAAAAAGGTCTGTGGATTATCTTAAGTAACCGGGCCATGATTACTGGAGACGTTGGTGTTGAGTTTTTCAAATGTCCATTATATTGGAGAGAAGGCAGACATCTTTATAGCTGATATCGTCAACACTCAACAACTCACACCAAAACAATCTGGAAAAATGTGCATTTTTGATTGTGGGATGAACTGTCCCATTAATACTGACCCCACCAAAAACACATCACAGTGATCGACATTGTTGTCCTTTTAAAATACACATTATTTCTGGCGTATCAATCCAGCGAACACTAAATATCGAGGATACTGTTTCCTGTTTCTGTCTTCATCATTACATAATGTGCCAGTCAGTTGGTTTTTTTGTTTGTTTTTTTTTACCCAAAGTACTTGAAGTGTTTTGAATTGTACAGTTTTTAACTTGTGTTATAATAAAAGCAGTGGGAATGCTACCAGATAGAGAATTTTCTGTGTCCATTGGGAATTTTGTTTCGTCTTCGGTTCCATTGACATGCGGGGTGCCACAGGGATCTATTCTTGGTCCTATTTTATTTTCGCTTTATATGGTCCCATTAGGACGCATTATCAGTCATTTTAATGGAGTATTCTTCCCAGTTACACTGATAACATCCAAATCTACTTGTCCTTTAAGCCAGATAATGTTAGCTGTCTAAGCGCTTTAATGGACTGCTTTGCTGCTATTAAGAAATGAATGACTTGTAATTTCCTGCAGCTAAACTCAGACAAGACAGAAGTAATAGTCTTTGGCCTTGATCACTTAGCGAGGAAATTACAACCCTTTATTGGTCCCGTGGCAACTAATTTAAAATCTACAGCAAGAAATTTAGGTATAACTTTTGATTCTCAATTGAACTTTGAAGCGCAAGTCAGTAATCTCATTAAATCCTGCTACTTCCACCCAAAGAATATTACCAAAACAAATCAGCTGTGTCTTTTCCTGACCTACAAAAGCTTATTCATGCTTTTGTATTCTCATGCCTCGACTACTGCAACGCACTGTTCACATGCCTCATTAAACCTCCAGTAGCTTGGCTTCAACGAGTATAGAATGCTGCTGCTCATATTTTAACTGGGACAAATCGTAGGTCACATATCAATTCAATTCAATCAATTCTCGCCTCCCTCCATTGGTTGTCAGTTAACTTGATTTAAGATTCTTTTAATAGCTTTCAAAACTCAACAAGGTTTGGCACCGAGTTATATAGCTGAGGTTCTGACTACCTATGGTCCAAGTTGTGACCTGAGATCCTCAAGGCTGGTAACTAAAGGTGACCAGGCTTTTGCCATCAAGGCCCCAAAACTCTGGAATTATCTGCCTGAGATTTTATATGATTTTATTTTTTATATATATATTGTAGGAGAGTTTTCCCTTTTAATGCCTGATTTGTACTTGTGAATTTTTTGTTTTATTTCCTTTTGTTCTATTTTTGCCTCTGTACACACTATTTTTCTTAGCTCTTAACATTTTTTTATATATTATTATTTTGTTGTCTTATTTTTATGCACTTTGTGACCTTGTTTGGATAAGTGATATACAAATTAATATTATTAATATATATATATATTTATATAAATTATTTTAGTTTATTTTTTTAGGGAGGTTCTGGAAAAAAACAGCCCTTTCACTAAACCTGCTTTTTTTTTTTTTTTTTCACTGAAACTAATTATTGCTTACGTCCTGAGAGGATATCATGTACTCTGACAAAATCCTGACATAGCTTTCGATGAGGCATCTCTCAGGAACGAACTCTTTTTTTGGGGGGGAGACCACGAATTGGCCAATCAGTGACGGCGGAAGCGGAGCCCAGACCACGCCCACTGGGACTCCCATAAGAAGGGGGGAGAGCGAGCTGTGTCAGCGTGAGTAGAGCGGGAGACACACCTGTTGGGCACCTGCAGGTGAGCTCGGAGTTTGGACACAGGTAGTTTGACAGAAGAAAAGGATTTTCATCGCGTGGCGGCGGTAGATAAAGGTAAGTAAGTTGACTTTTTATTAACTAAATCTGGGTTAAGTGATAAAACAACTCAGTAGTACTCCTAAAGGTGGACGCAATTAAAATCTGACAGCACCTGTGCGTCGACGCAACGCGTGCCCGTGATTACTGAGACATTCCCTGTCATTGTGAGCTGGATGGGAGCTGTTGGAACTGTTTTTCATCAGTGTCGTCACCTGGTCCTCATCATGTTGAGGATTACAGCGATACTGGTGGATATGAATTTTATATTGGCTGAAAATAATTAATTTTGATGCTTTAAGTTGTACACTAACTAAATATGAGTGTCTTAACATGACCCTGAACTTCAGTGGCTCCTACACACAACACTTAACTTTAAAGTGGTGTATTTTTAAGGTGCGTGGTGAATGTTGGTGTTTTTAATGCACAGATGTGGTCAGTGTATTTACCCCATCGTGTGTGTGTGTGTGTGTGTGTGTGTGTGTGTGTGTGTGTGTCCATAAATGTGGCTAGATTGAGATACGTCACTCACAGGTGGATTTTATCTTCTGTAAACTGTGGGTGTTGACACTGCAGACACTAAAGATACACAAAACGAGAGTGTGTGTCCTGGGAGCAGCAGCCTTTACATCAGGATCCCTGACTATAACGTTAATTGGCGTGTCAAGGCTTGCCATGCACGTCTTCATTAGTGTAGAGACTCCAGACAAGCCATTCCTTTTTCCAACATCCACCCAGCGACTTACCCATGCACCTTTCAAGTTCACATTGCATTCAGGTAGACACACCTTGAAAACCTGTCATGTAGGGTTAAGACTCTTTTGTAGGCTACACTTGGAAGACATGGGGTGCTGTGTGCTAGGCATTTACACCTAATCACAGATCCTTACAAATGGCACATCAAATTTACATTTTAAGAAAGTAATCTAACAGGTGTAATGAGTTTATAAGATTTAGTTTGACTTCAGGTTTGTCACAGTGAGGCCCCCGGGAAGGGAAGTTCACTTTGGCATAGTTCTCCAACTTCAGACATAGTTTACAAACCAGTCAAGCCAGTCATTGTGAAGCTTTATCTCAATGGACCCTGAAACTGTGAGACACCACCCTGTGTTCAGAAACTGTTACACATGAGTTGCATCTTACACAGTTGCATTAAATGTGGGGTTATTTTTAATGACAGTAGTACTGATGTCAGAATGACTGGAGAAAAACTAAAAAACTAATTTAATTAATATTGATGACTTAAACTCACTGAAATAAAATGAATATACACAGGAACTGCCTTTTAGTTTTAGTCTTTACCTACACAAGAAGAATGTGGAGGCAGTGGTGCACATGTTTGAGACTGGAATGTCTACATGACTGAGTCAGTAACCGTAAAGTGCTGTCTGTGTATTGTAATGCGTACTCTAAACGTCTCAAATCTCAAATTATTTTCTATACGTTAGCCATGCATACACGGAGGCTGCATACATCTCGTCACACTGTTGTTTGTTCTCTGTAAGCTGAAAGACACTACTCATTGTACTCTCCATACACTCTTGGCTTTGTCTGCCTCAGACACTCGGAGGAGCAGCAAAGAAGCACTGTGTGGCCTTTTTTTTTTTTTTTTTTTTGCCTTACAGTCCCGTCTCTCAGCCATGGCAGCGTGCTCTTAAAGTATGGCCATTCTTTTGCCTCCAACTACTACAAGAGTCTAAAAGCGTTCAGATTTAATCAGATGAAAAACCGGTTGCACGTGGAGGTGTTTATGCAGCGTGCTGTCGGTTTCAGTGAACTTTTGCAAGAGACTCACCTCCTGTTGGAGCTCATAATAAAACTGGAGGAAATAGTTAACCTTGATACTTCCTGAAGGTGAAAGTTTATTGTGGTTTTTCTATTCAAAATCACCTGAATGCAGTGCTTTCTTTTCAGTGTCTTTAGCAGCTTTTAAATATGTTCATCTGTTTCAGTGAACAAAGACCCTTTTTGCTGTCGGACACAAATATCCAACTGCTTTATATTAAAATGACAGTGAACACGTGTCCGGTCCAAACTGACCTCCTTAACCTTTGCCTTTCCTCTTTTTAGGTAAAAAGCAAGGACCCTGTCTGAAAATGGAATTTTATGAAATAAAGTCTTCAGCTGCACTCATTTATGATGAGTTCATCTCAAATGCAGGTAAGTTTTTAAATATTCAAAGTGACTTCTTGGTCAATTTATATTCCTACGTTCTCATGATACACTCTTCTCTGTATCTGCACCTCCTCACAAACCTGTCAACACTCTTCTGTTAACAGACAAGCGGACGGATACCTGGCTCCTCATGTCATCCCCTCTCCCCCAAACCCTCATCATCGCAGCGTACATTTACTTCGTCACGTCGCTGGGCCCTCGGATAATGGAGAACCGCAAGGCCTTCGACCTCAGAGGAGTTCTCATAGTGTACAACTTCAGCGTGGTGGCTCTCTCGCTCTACATGATCTATGAGGTGCGTCATGTTGTTCTTTTGCTTCCATTAGTTGACATGAGATTCAAGGAAGTGAAATGTTTTGACACAGCAGTGCGTATCACAGACTCGTAGTGGAGTTGGTTCTCCAACCCCGAGCCATGACACATGCCATTGGCAGTCTTGGGCAATACTCTCGTTCATACTTTTTTTTTTTTTTTCCCTCCTTTTTTTTCAAACTTGACTACTGATGTGAAGTTAAACCAGATCTGCAGGTGTGGCTCATTGTTGCCACACACTGTATTCTGCACACGTTGCCTAAGAGCCGCATAACTTTAACATGACTTCAACTTTGTGCTGCATCTTACTCGTCAAGATGTACTCAACTTTTTTTTTAAACTTTATTTTTATTGCATTTCCATTGCAGAAATATCACATACAAAGGGAAAAAACATTACACTGACAATTTGTTCTTTTTATCTCGTCTGTGTTGGCTAAACATCGTCCATTTCCCCCATTTCTCTCGACATCACCTCTCGAACTCCTATTCTGAGATAACAGTTCCATAAAATATTTCCAGACGTGCTCAATTTTATTGCTGTACGCCATTTCCAATTTATTTATCTCAGCTTTAATAATTTGTTTAATTATTTTTCAATTGGAATAATGTCACTGTGAACACTACCCCGACACACTGCTGCTTTAGTGTCTAATGATACAACTTTATTGTCAGCTTACACCGAAATTCATTTTGCATCCTCAGACAGCTCTGCACAAAACGTAAAAAACGTAGATTTTTTTGGGGGGGGCAGTTTTGTCTTTGAGAGAGAGAGAGACACACAGAGACACACGCTGGAGTTGAGCCTGGGCCGCTGCGGCAACAGCCTTGTACATGGGGCACCTGCTCTATCTACTAAGCCACCGACGCCCCACTAATTTTAACATTTTAAAGTGTTTATGAATTGGTTATTTCATTCCTCATTGCGTTACTTGTGACTAACCACTCTGCTCTGTTCTCTCCAGTTTGTGATGTCAGGATGGGGAACCGGATACTCTTTTCACTGTGACCTAGTCGACTACTCTGATTCACCCCAGGCTATGAGGGTAAGCCACTCCTTTTAATAACCAGGATGTAATTGCAGCATCTGATTGCACATGTGGTAGAGCTCTTGATTTATTTTCTTTCTTTTCAATCAGTACTGAAATATTCTATTCTGTCTCCTCTAGATGGCGGCAGCGTGCTGGCTGTACTACTTCTCAAAGTTCATAGAAATGTTGGACACGGTAAGTTGAAAGATCACTATCATTTCCTGGTGTATTGTGTTGCAGTAGATTCTAGATTGTATTGAATTTCACAGTAAATGTATCACTGTTTAATCAGTACATGTAGTGTGGGGTGTTTTTTTTTTTCTTGGCTAATTATGCATATAAACGTTCCTTTTTTTTTCTTTTTGTTTTTTAACAGATCTTCTTTGTGCTGAGAAAGAAAAACAGCCAGGTGACATTTCTTCATGTCTACCATCACTCGATCATGCCCTTCACCTGGTGGTTCGGAGTTCGGTTTTCTGCAGGTAGGATTTCCTTCCGTCTTTCTTGGATATGCCAGCAACAGTTTTGACATCTATATTAATTTCTTTTTACATATTGTGATATTGTCCCGGACATCCTGCAGGGTTATTGTAGCTTTTGTGTTTTTTGGCTCTTATCTGATTTTTCAATTTTTATTTTTAGTTCAGTTTAGTGTCCAGAGTGTTGTTTTTGTTTGTTTGTTTTGGTTTTTTTTTTTTTTTTTTTTTTAAATAAATAAATAAATAAAAATAGTAGTTTAGTTTTAATTACACTTTACCACTGCCTCCTGATGTTTGTTGAGTTATTTAAAGTTAGTTTTCATATAACTAAAGTTGTGTTTTTTTCCACACCTAGTTTTAGTTTTTTTGTGTAGTTTGAGTTAACTTTAATAAAATTGATACATTCCTTGTTTTCAGGTGGGATGGGAACATTTCACGCCCTGCTGAATTGCGTCGTCCATGTCATCATGTACTCATACTATGGCCTGACTGCTTTGGGCCCCAACTACCAGAAGTACCTGTGGTGGAAGAAATACCTGACAACCATTCAGCTGGTATGTAAAGCAGTCTGAGCAGTCCTCCTTTTTTATTTGTATGTTTTGTATTGTCCAAGTGTACCCTTCTAAAATCCTGTGGGAATCTTGACAGCAGAATCAACCCCTCCTTTCCTTGTTGCTCCCCAGATCCAGTTTGTTTTGGTAACAAGCCACATCTCCCAGTATTTCTTCATGGACTGCACCTACCAGTTCCCCATCTTTATCTACATCATCGGCTTGTACGGCGTGATTTTCCTGTTCCTCTTCCTCAACTTCTGGTACCACGCCTACACCAAAGGCAAGAGGCTCCCGAAAGTACTGCAGAATCAGACATGGGAACATCACAGCAACGGAGTTATGAATGGAAACGCCAGTCATGAAAAAGACGAGTGACGCAGGACTCGGCTTGTCAGGGGGTTTCGGGGTTGACCTCAGTTATGTAAGCAAACCACGGCATTCTGCGGCTGAACCTCCCCCCCAATTAGTCTGGACTGTGTTTTCTGTTTTTCTACTTGCAACCGCAAAAGACAATCTTTAAAGTTTGACCAAAGCTTTATTTAAGAGGTTTATTGACTCAAGCTGAAGGGTTTTATCTTTTTATATTATATATATTTTTTGTTTACAATGAAGGTAAAGCCCAAGTTCTGCTATGTAAGTTTCCAAATATCCCTCCTCTCTGCTACAGTGTAGTTTTTAATTTCAAGTGTCCGAAATCAACTCCATTATACACGCTGACTGTCGGGCTTCACCCTCAGTTATACAATCAAACTGGGCTTCCTGGAAAAAGCCTCTAATGATGAGATCGTTTTTAACTCTTGTGGCTTGATCTAATTTCTCAGAAGAGCTTTTCAGGAAATCCAGTTTCTTTTAAAGTTGTGCACTGAAAAGTTGTTTATTTCACCAGGCGTAAAATTACATTTACCGTTCTGGGTTTATTTTTTAGATGGTGTTGAGGCTGCACATGTCCTGTTTGTTCAGGTCTTTGTTACATGCACGCAGAACAGGGTGTTTTGAATACTTATGCACGCCCACTTCTCTATGGTTTGAGTCACAACTGCTGCTGATGGCGGACATTCAGTGAAAAGAGCGATCTTTCGCGTCAGTTTATTCCCCTATGAAGCGACGATGTGACAGAGATGCCAGAGAGGAACGGTGAACGATCACTGTGGCTCTTGTAGGATCCAGAAGTTGAGCTAGAGTTTTACTCCTTATTGCAAAATAACACTGTATTACAGGATACGCGCAATTACATGGATTCACCAGTCAGAAACATAAGCAGCCTTGCTCGCCTGCTTTTTAGCATTTTGCCTCATGTGTCGAAGGGTGGCTAAGGAGGTCTACAGGCAGCTGATGCAGACAGTGCCTTTGGACTGAGGCCTGTGGAGTAGTTTTATATCAGGTTATGATGATCTTAAACTGAAGGGAATGTAACTCTCTACTCCTGTGGTGACTGAGGACATAGGATCGAGCTTGATGTGGAAAAGTTCCACCTTTTTTTTTCAGGTGCAAGCCCATGTTAACACTAAAGCTTTACAGATGCACAATGCAGAAAAACTGAGGGTGAACTTCTTTTTTTCAAGTTCTTGTCAGATCCCTTATTACACCAAAAGTTAATATTGTAAGAAATAATGTGACATGTTTATATTGTATTTTATATGTATTTATATGAGAATAAATGATCAATGTACTTTAAAAATCTTTTGCTTCTCAAGTTCCTTGAATTGTGGATTTTTTTTTGAGCATGTGACTAAATTACATGGTGGAGTATTAAATTTTTTTTAATTTATCAGGAAGTCCCATTAAGATCAAAAATCTTTTCCAGGAGAGGCTTGGCCAAAGCAGCTGTGCAAAACAAAATTAAAATACAACACGATGCACAAAAAACAGAACGGCTATTTAGCACAGTGGCCTCTCAAGATAAACAAGCATGCTTTCATCACCACCATTCTTTATTATGGCCTTGAATTCATCAGTGGATATGAAAGTTTCTACTTTTTAGATGTCTTTCCAGATTACCATGCCCAAGGTGGATAGAAGGAAAAAAGTTTTCCCAAGAAATTAGTTTTTAAAATGCAACCTAGAGCCGAGTTCAATAATTACCAGATTGTAACGTTAAAGCAAGTTAATGGTACAGTTTTAAGAAATTCAAACAATACTTAACTTTCAGCCGTAAATTGTGTCATGAGGGTGCAGGGTAGCCAGCCGACCATTTTCTAATTCAGTGAAAATACATTAATTCACACTGGAAATTTCTTTTGTATTTTGAATGTAAGCAAAGTGCAAGAGTGCACTAGAAGCATGAAAACAGAGCTTGTTAGTTTAAAAGAAAAAGTGCCAAGGGAGGATCCCAGGGAACCCCCAGCATTGATCTAAATAGCCTCCAATCCTTGAAATGTTCCTGCAGACACCTGACCTGTGTGGGGCTGCTGCAACTGGCCCCTGGCCTCCTGTCATTTTGCAAAAGTGGCCCCCGGGCAAAGTAAGTTGAGTATCCCTGTGCTAGAGTCAATGGCTTTGTGACATTCCTGTTAAATTTGTTGTTCAGACCTGACTGTAATGAGCTATCTTCACCAGTAGGAGGTGCTGCTACACTGAGACTAAAGACGGTTTGCTGTGTGAGACGGATCACCACACACCACTGCACAAGATAAAATTATTTTTACATTAATGGCAAAGTGTGGCGAATCTGGTATTAGTCATGTGGCAGAATGTATTATTTTAATCTCACTAAACACTGACTGTATCTGCAGGATAATGAACTGTAAATTGTTTTGCTGTTGTTGGGTAAAAAGCTGGTTTCCCCTAACTGTTTTAGGAACAGAGTATGTTTTTCTCCTACCAACCATATATTATCAAATGTTGTGAGGATTTCCATTACATCAAATGCATTTTCTCAACCTGTATAGAAGCACATACATGCAATTTATTCTGAGTTAAATCATGGAAACTAATTAAATGCATGTTGGGAGATGTTTTCCATCAGACAATGAGCCCAAGCATAAAGCCAGAGCCACACGTGACTGGCTCAAGAACAACATGCTGATGTCCCATAGAGTCAAATCACGACATAGTTCACTCATTTTGTTCATGCAATTTTAGACAAACATGAAAAACTTTAAAGCAGGGTAAATACATCTTAGAGGCAATCTATATCCTCCATAATGTTCAATGTACACACACTTATTTTAGATATAGAACAATTTATATCTTATACTGAGGAAAACATTCAGCTCTTTTTCTGTCTACCCACGCCTCCCCCTCTCCATCACATCACACCCAGCAAACAGGAGAGCACAGTGACCTGTCTATTTGATATCAGTGCGTCCTTCTGCACTTAAGTGGTACATAATGACACCGCCACCAAACAACAGCCCCCAAGCTTTATTACTGAATGACACTCAGCTGTGTGATGGCAAATATGAGAGCTTTTTA
The DNA here is from genome assembly GCF_011397635.1 of Epinephelus fuscoguttatus. NCBI lineage: Eukaryota > Metazoa > Chordata > Actinopteri > Perciformes > Serranidae > Epinephelus > Epinephelus fuscoguttatus. Next base: position 27,915,390 of record NC_064757.1, on the reverse strand, counting down.
TCCATAAAGAGAAGCTGACGTCAGTGTAAGATGCAACTGCAAATTACAGAAGTCATTTTAGAGTCTGTTTTCTTTCAATACATGACTGTACTGTGGTGTGTGTGTGTGAGTGTGTGTGTGTGTGAGCGCTGAAGCTAACCGGTTGAATGGAGAGATTAGAGCAGGCAGCAGGACGGCCCAAGCCTCGGAGGGCATGGATGATCGCTCTCCACCATGATGAGTTCCAACAACCCCTGTCTGTCTCCAAGCCACCCTCGCAGGTCCTTCCCTGGTTTAACTGTGGGATAACAAGGTCATTATCAGGCTGAATGTGTGAGACAGCTCATCACTGCAAATTCGTATAACACAAATGAGGTGAGTCAGTGAGCAGGGTTTGTTCCTGCCTCTCACCACAAGATATGCGATCAGTTAAAAATGTCTTGATCTTCGAAACATCGTTTAATCCTTTCTTCGTTTTTTTAGATTTTCTTAATGGGGAGCAACAGAAGTGGCAAAATCAGACTGATCATCATCTGCTGTCTCCATATTTTAGAGACTTGTCTTGTTTCTAACAAAAATGACCTCTGATGTGTGAGATAACATCTGGATCAGCAAACTGTTCCTTTACACCAAACCATTAATTACATAGATATGTTCTAACTGTCAGTCTCAATTTGGTCTCATAGTGGAAACAAACATTATTTAATTGTATCAGTGCAGTGACCTTTTTTTCTGCATTATAATCCGTTTGAAATATAATTGGACCACTGACAGTAGTGTTAAAGGGACAGTCCACCCTCAGATCAAAAATACATGTTTTTGCTCTTACTTGCAGAGCTATCTATCAGGCTAGATTGTTTTTGGTGCGAGTCACAGAGTGTTGGAGATATCAGCCATAGAGATATGATTGACTTGAATATAATCAAACTAGATGGCACTCAGCATGTGGTGCTCAAAGCTCTAAAACGATACATTTGAACAGTGTTGGGCAAGCTAAAATGTATGGAAAAATGTAGTGAGCTAAGCTAGCAGTGTTACTCTACATTAGGCTGACCAAACGTCCTCTTTTGCCTGGACATGTCCACTTTTCACGTCCCGTCCAGGGGGTGTTTATAAATTGATGATAATGTCCGGTTTTCCTTGTGTGTGTGTGTGTGTGTGTGTGTGTGTGTGTGTGTGTGGCACAGACCGCATATTTCTGTCCGAACCCGACAGTCATTCTGTTTTGTTATGTCCGAAACCAAACCGAGCCCGACATTATTTAATGACTAAAGCACTGAGTTTGTGTCACACAGTTGTTATGGTTACAGGCTATTTAACAGGCCGGGCGTGCGTAGTGGGTGCTCCGCGGAGAGGGAGACCTCTGTGTTTGAGATGGGAGCGGGCGGCGGGAGGTCCAAGGCTTCCAGCGAGGGGAGAGGTAGAAATATAACAAAATAAGATAAAATAGGAAGACTTGTCTCCCTCTTTTATTTTATTTTCAGCGTTTAATCAAGGCGGAGGCGGGCGGCGGGAGGTCCGAGACTTCCAGAGAGGGGAGAGGTAGAAACAAACAGCCAATGTGTGTCTATGTGTGTTATGTTCAGGTGTTGTCACGTAAATAACAGTCCCCAAGCAATAAACAGGACAGACAATAGGATTTTATTTATTTTTACACTCCATTTTCACTGAAAGCTGACCGAATCTGACCCGAGCCCGAATACAATTTATACATTTTTGACCGAACCCGGAACGACCTGTCAGGACCCATCGGGCTTGGATCGGGTAGCCACACTCTAGTGTGTGTATGTGTCCCCTATCTATAGGGGCCTATCTGAATTTCTGTCTTTGAGAGATATTATATTGTAATATAACTGAATTTTCTATCCATACATATAAACTTTAAATATATTAAAATTATAAGGCATCTTTGAGTAAACTGCGAGTATCATTTGAATGGGCTATTTCGTGGCTGGCCGAGTGTCCTCTTTTTTGGAAATCAAAATATGGTCACCCTACTTTACATCAAAATAAAGTTTCACTACATTGAAGCTATCACCAGGCTAAGCTACAAGAAGATGGCAGAAGAAGCTTTTTACTTTGTCAAATCAGTGTTATCTCAGGGATAAGAAAAACTGTAAGCCAAACAAATTGGCAGCAAAAAATGTTCAATTTAACTGTTACTATAAAATAACACACTTCAATTAAAACTTTCCTCTTTTATTTTTTTGTTTTGAAGACTTTGTAACATTTGAACATGTCCTCCAATAGAATGACATCATCAGTCAACCTACTGCGCTCTGTCTGTCTGTCTCTCCTCTTCCTAATTACTGCATTTCTCTGTCTTGGCCTCTGTCAGTCTGCTATCTGGCTATGTTAGGAATTCAAAAACAGCATTCCAAAAAACATTTTCAGCCACTACAATCATGATAAATAAGAGACAGTAATATAAACAATAAAAATCCATCCATCCATCCATTTTCATCCGCTTATCTGGAGCTGAGTCGCGGGGGCAGCAGGCCAAGCAAAGCATCCCAGACGTCCCTCTCCCCAGCAACACTGTCCAGCTCCTCCTGAAGGACCTCAAGGCGTTCCCAGGCCAGATGAGATACGTAATCCCTCCAGCATGTTCTGGGTCTGGGTCTGCCCCGGGGCCTCCTACCAGTGGGACGTGCCCCGAACACTTCTAAAGGGAGGCGCTTAAGAGGCATCCTGAACAGATGCCCGAACCTTCTCATCTGACCCTTTGCGACACGAAGGAGCAGCGGCTCTACTCCAAGCTCCCTCCAGATGTCTGAGCTCCTTACCCTATCTCTAAGGCTGAGCCTACGCTTCTATCTGCGATCTCATTCTTTTGGTCACTACCCAGAGCTCATGACCACACGTGAGGCCTATGAGGTCACCTCACCTCAACAATAAAACTAACAGGCCTAAATTGAAACTTTTTTTAAGGGATATTAGAACCTGAACATGTCCTACTGAGAAATGTAGTGAAGTTAGTAATGTCGCTACTTGTAGTGACGCTACCATCACACCAAACCACACTGCATTTGAAAAACCCAACAGCAATGTCTCTTTTCAGAAATCATGACCTGGTTACTTACTGCTCACAACAAGGTCTGTGGATTATCTTGAGTAACCAGGTCATAATATCCGGAAAGAGACATTGCTGTTGAGTTTTTCAAATGTACATTTTTGGTGCCTTGAGCACCACTATCATATGGGGGGGAATAGGGGACGCAAAGGAACTCTGCTGTTAATATCTTCAACAAGTAAGAGAAAATATATCTTGGTTTTAGGATGAGCTGTCCCTTTAAAGTGCAGTGTAATTTGATTTAAAGCCTTTTATCCGAGCGTCCTGACCAATAAAAACTAATTTTGCCAAATAAGATTTTTTTTTTTTTATGTCATCAAAAGTTTCTTGCTATGGGTTCTGACATGAACACAACATTTCCTGGCGAAGTTAGAGAAGTTTCACAGGAGTTTTTCTGTACTCATGTTTTTCTTGTTGCTTTTCTGTTTTAAGTGGGATCCAGCAGATATGGAGCACAGGATCATTTATGTAGAGTTGTGTTCCTAACAATCTGTTGAATAGGGTCTGAATCCAATTTTCACTCTCTTGCTTGTAGCTCTGTTTCGGTTTGGTTGTAAACTTTGTCTGTCTTTTGCGTGGTGCTGGGCAGGTAGCGTTCAGCAGGATTTGAGTGCTTTTTTGCTTAAAACAGCTGCAGTTAGATGTTGCTATGAGAACAGTGAGACTGAACGCAACCGTCAAGCTATGTGCTGTAAAACCAAAACAATTAACTCAAAGAGCTGAGGGATAATTATCTGTGTGTTCATAACTTTCTGCCTTTTATATAAACGCAGTCGATTGTTCCATTGTTAATATGAACATAATGATTAGATCTGCTTTGATGTTACAGAGAAATACTTTAGTTTTGAAACCAAATTTTCAGGTGCTTTGATAGTGACTCTCCATACTGGATGCCACAGTTGTCACACGTGACGTAAATATGAAATGAAATGCGTTGCTGCCTACCTCAATGGCAACTGTCAGAGGGACTCGTGAGGCAGAGTCACGGTGCACAGGAGGAGCTGATGGCAGATAAGAGAAAGAAGAAAAAAAGCTAGATGGTAATTGCTTTTGTGGACACTGTAATTCGCCAGATCACAATGCTTCCAGGCAGTGGCACCATCATCTGAGCATGTCTGTTTCCTTAACAGTACTTGTCGTGACACGTGACGACGATTCAGAAAAGTACATCCATGTGTCTCCTGATTTTCTGTCTTGCAGAGGGGGTGACAGCACCTTGGAAACTTTCCAGTGAAGGACAACAATGGACAAAGAGGAGTGCTGCTCAATGTATGGGGGAGAGGATGGGCGGCTGGACCGGAGAGCAGATCACAAAAACTATGACAGGATATAGAAAAGAGAGGAGGCAAAACATCCTCTGGTCCATTTCTGTAGATGTTATAAAGCTCTGTGATAAGAGAAGTGTAAATGTGTGGATAAATGCAGCGGCTGAACTCATGGAGGAGAATCGAATTTTGCTTGGTCTCATCTCTTGAACCTCTTAAATGGTGATTATGCAGGGTGAATTTTACCGGAGCTTTCAGTCAGCAAAGTGTTAGCCAGGTGGTCTATTAAGGCTTTGATATTAACAGAGCACGATACCGTGTGTGTGTGTGTGTGTGTGTGTGTGTGTGTGTGTGTACTGCTGAGTCCGTCGGCACAGAGCAGATGGCTCTCTGAGAATAATTGTTGGTATTTTAGATAATTGTGGTTATTTAGATGCCCTAATAATAACCTAATCTTCCTCTGTCCCTTTCTCTGTCTGTCTCTATCCTTCCTTTACGACCTTCTCAGCATTAAAAAAAGAAGAGTATGATTTGGCTTATTAAAAATATGAATAACAGACACCATAATTAGGGTGGCAGAAAAGTAATGTGCCGCTCTTAACAGAGTCTGCTTTCATTTGTTTAAATGTCCGTGTGAATAACTGATCTTATTAGAGTTTCTGAACTTGTGTTTTACTTGCAGTACATGCAGTATGGTTTTGACATCATTCACTTTCCATTATTGTCTTTACAATGTTTCCAGCTGCCTTGGTACCTATCCAGGTCCTTCGACCAAATATTCAAAAACAGCGGGATGTACATAAAATCAGAGGAGGGAGATATAGATTAAAATGATCTCAGAGGAAGATGAAAGATGGATGTGATCTGTTCCATCTAATGCAGTCCCCATACCTTGTTGTAGGTTCAAGTTTCAACCATCTGACTGTGATACATTTAACTGAAACTCCCAAAAGTATTTGTAAGAGATAGATTTTTCAGGAAATGCAATGGGGAGGACTACTTTTGGATCTCTGGGACGATGTCCTGGTGGAAAATTTCCTTCAGGGCATCTAACGTGTCCTTCCAGATATTACTTAACTTAGAGTGAGGCCTAAAAATATGTGAGTAGTTTCCATTTTGTGGTCCACAATTTCTCCAGTGCTTGTCTGAACTGGTTGTAGTCTACTTTGCTGTTATTTGCGGGGTCCAGAAGTATTTTGTTGACTTTCCGTTTGGACTCCCGTCAGATATTAGAGATGGTCATCAAATGTGCCTCTCTGCAAACGTCCTTCTGGGTATCTTTTACATATTCAAGTGTTGTGTGGGGTTACTGAGAGGGAAACTGAATAACCATTAACCTCCTGTGACCTTGCGTCCACATAACATTTTGGGATTGCTGCACCCAGAGTTGGGTATAACGTGTTACAAAGTAACACATTAGAGTACTTTGATTACTTTTTGCAGTAACGAGTAACCTAACGCGTTAGTTTGCTGTTTGAGTAATCAAATACTTAAGTACATTTTCAAACAAGACATCAGTTACTTCCGTTACTTTTAGAACGCTGGTCCTTCAGCTCCGAAACAACAACGGCTGTCGTTTGGTTCTAATAACGGAGATAACGTTAAACCTATCAGTCTGAAAGAAGCCACGGAGCTTGTGGCTCGCTACGTGGTCGGAGAAATGCTGCTGTTGTCTATGGTGGAGTCTAAATAGGTGGAGGAGGACTCGCTGACAGACATATTTCAGACTCAGGACTTGCATTATGCCTGGTACACGCTACACGCTGGTACTCACCAATTATCCCCGGTCGTCTTTCACGGCGTGTGTGATGTCATAGGGTTATTCTTGTTCTATTTTTATCACTTTCACTGTTATTTGAGTCACTGTGTCTGTTCATGTGCCAGCCGACATGTTGTTGTAGTCACCTAAAAGCGTCAGCAGGTGGCAGGAGCTACATTTGAAGCGCCATAAGTAAACTGTCAAGCTACTGTATCTTCCACAGGAAGTTCTGACAAATGTTTCACAATAAAAGCCTATTTAGAAAATGGAGGGATTCTCTAGCCGAGGTTATAAGGGGCTTTTAATTTGAATCAAGTGTTGAGTTTGAAATGACGGTGCTATATGTTAACTTTACAAAGACAGCAGAGCGGATAAAAAGTAATAATAATATAATAAAATAATATATAAACACACAGAGGGATTAATAAATAACGGACCGTCTATAATGTAGTCTGTTTCAAATGAAGCTGGGAGCCTCTGCAGTTGTGGTGAGTAAAAGCCCCGCCGCTATTTGTTAATGTTATTACTTTATGTCCAACCGTGAGGATGTACCCAGATGTACCATTGTTTGCTAGCTTGATGCTAATGACAGTAACTGACAAAGTGCCTCTGCTGTTTCACACCATCATTTCCCCCTTTTACTCTGTGTGGTAACATCCCTAGAGGAAATATTAAAAACGCTGGGGTGTTGTTGTCATACAGTTGTCTACGGCAGCAGATTGTTCTATGTTTCTACTGGTCAAAGTGACGGCTGTGATGGGAGAACTGGATCTCAGTGAAGGGTGAAGTGGTCCATAACTTTAATTTTGGAGACAAAATAATGTAGGCTTAGCGCCCTGTGGTCCATTGCCCAATAGGAAATGTAGAATACTCAAAAGTACTTTAAAAGTGCTTGAGTTACTTTTCTCAGGGAACGTTGGAAGTACTTTTAAAGTAATTGAGTTACTTTACTCAGGGAGTAACGCAGTAAAGTAACTTGTTACTTTTTTAAAAAGTAACGCAGTGATGTACTTTGATTACTTTTAAAGTAACCCTTACCCAACACTGGCTGCACCTCATACTTTATTCTGCTTAGCTTAGACCTGTTGCCATCATTTGTGGAAACTTTCATGTGCTATCTAGTGGCAGCTAGAGCACAATACAACAATCAATGTGAAGACAAGATGGCTGCCATCTCTGCCAAGTCAGTCTACAGCCGATCCCAATACAAAAGTAAACAAGGTACAAAACCTGATCAAATCTTATGATTGAATTTTTTTGAAATTGAAATTATTTTTTCTAATAATGTTTTTACTTTTATTTGGTATAAAATTTGACCAATTTTAGCAATAGTAATAAGCTAGAACGCTGTTAATTAGAAAGTACTCGATTGAGGACATTGGGACAGGCCGATTAGGCATGACAGACTGTTCCTACAAAATGAACATAAGGCTTTTATATGTTGTGCAAAAGTCCCATGGATGGAAAGGAGGAGTCAATGTTGCTAGGCGGAATACAACACAGCCCCTGCAGACCAGACCAGGAAACCCCGCCTACTAATGGAGTGACACCTGTAGTCACTTGTCTGATTTGTTTGTCTTCCTCTGCTACGTGGATGTGTGGCTGTTCAGCAGCATTGCCATATGTGAATGCCTACCCCCAAAAAGATGTTAACTGCATCAGACGCCTCAACCTGAGGTACTTCCTCTCAACACAGGTGCTTTAAGTCTCCACCGTACTCTGTAACTGGAGTGATATCTAAAGGGGTACTCAGCCAGCCAAAGCAGTAACCAGGAGGTAACCTTCCTTCTGTTATATGTTGTATTATTTGCAGTTTTCTTTTGCACAGCCATGTTCAGGCATTGACATGAACAGTTTTGAGCAGTTTAAGAATTGAAACCTCCAGTCCTAAGATACAAAACATTGTACAAATGTTGCATTGTTTAAACTTTTGTTTTTGCACAGCAATTTTCAGGCATTGAAATAAAGAGTTTTATACTTTATTTGTTTTACACACTTGTGACGATCAAAAATAAACCCAATCGCCCCATATGATCACTGTTTTTTTCAAAAACTGCTCACTGTTCAAAGACAATGCTTAGTTTTCTATACCTATGAGGTTGTACTTATCCCAAATAGCAAGGAGAAATTAAAAGTGCATGACAAACAAAAGCTCATGTCTCAGGAGATTAGAAATTATTTTACTAACCTCATTTCCAATTTCAAGTTCTGTGAGGAGCTCTTCTTTTGGAGTGAGCTATTTCAAATTTGCTGTCCAATATGTCTTGTAGGAAAATATCTTCGCTGTAAATATCTAAAAGAATTCATCTTATTTGTTCAAATGACTAAAGCTCCCCATTGTGAAGAGTTTGACGCAAATCTCTGATTCAACTTTTACAAGCTTATTTAAAGTGCATAATCTGGTAGTTTTTTCACTGGTCGTGCAGAGCAGATCTAGATTTCAGTGACAGGACCACATGAGAGAGAACACTCTTTGGTAATGTTAAGGGCTGAAACAATGATAAAAAATCTGAGAATGAAAGAAAGTTCATTAGGATTTGTGAAACCCTCACAATCAAGAATTTTAAAACATTTTAACAAACAGTTGCATTTGGTTTGCATTCAGCTCTGCAGCCTTTCATGTGCTCCTGCACCTGTACACCTCTAGATGCATGATTTTAACTGTGTATTTGTCCCTTTGGGCTTTTTTGCAGAGCACAGAGTCCCCACACCTCACATCATGAAGAACAGAACTTCCCCCCTCAGTGACTGTTACTGTCAACAGCTTTTGCAGTGACTCTGGGTGCACAGCAGTGGAACAAAATACAGGATGTTTTCCAGGTACTTATCTACCCCGCTGCAGTATATTATTTGTCCCAAAGCCAACTTATTGATCACCATCTTGTCTTCCAATAAGGCCTCAGCAGAGTGAGTCTGGTCTGCTGTGTGTGTCGGCTGCAACCTCTGTGGCTGTAAGCTGTCATATCTGCTTAAGAACGGGCAGCAAAGAAAGGCTATTTATGTTGCCCGCTTACAGATTCTTCATATGTTTCAGGAATTTACAGCCTTGCATCCTTCAGGGTTTACAGATTAAAGACTAAACTATTCCCCTTTGCGCTGACAAATTACAGATGTAAAATTGTATTCATTTTTCCTCTGTTTACCCAGTGTATGATGTCTTGGTGCAGCACTACAAAAGAGGAACAAAGCGTACACCCTTTGCATAGTATTAGCATAACCCTTCCACTCCTGTGAGTTTGAAGAGCCTTGGGGCTAGACAGCTTTGTACAGTAACACTCTGCTTGCTTGCTTTGCTGAATCCCAGGCTGCGTGCCTGTTTGCCTGGCGGCTCCCGGAGGGCCTGCCGACTCTGCTGCCTGTATTTCTGTCTGCCTGTCTTCCCTCTCGCTCACTTGTCCTCCAGTCATAAAACTGAATTCAGATATTCATGACAAAGTGACACCCTTAGGAAAAGTTTGACATTTCAGGTTAATGCTTATTTACTTGGCCGCCAAGAGTTAGATGAGGAGATTAATATCTGTATGTTGAATATAAAGCTGGAGCCAGAAGACTGTTAGCAAGTACAAAACATCTGCCAACAGCATCCTTGAACCTCACATTTTAACAGATCATTGTTTAATCTGTACAAAACCCAAAGAACAAAATTACAAGTTGCATATTTTAAGCAAATTAATTCATATATTCTTTTTAGCCTGGCAACCTCACAGTGATGAAGAAACTCCAGGAAGTCACTGCTCCTGGCTGAGAGATAGTCTGGCACTTAACATCCAGTAAAGCCTTTTTTTAAGATTATCTTTTTTCCCTTTAGTAGGGAAATAGACAGCTATAGATATACAGGAAATGTGGGAGAGAGGGGGAAATGACAAACAGCAAAAGGCTGCAGGCTGGAATTGAACCCAAGCCGCTGCAAAGCCCTCAGCTTATTTCAATCAGGAGAGACTCGTTCTGAGAGACAAGAATATTTATTTACATGTGCACATAATTATGAGAAATGTGAAAAGTCCTTGGTGATTAGACCCCATCGTGATTGCATCTATTCCAGGAGGGTGGTAAAGATGTAGTAGATTAGGGATCCTCCCCTGTGGAGTCTAGATGCTTGTGGTGGTGATGAAATGAGATAAGGAGGGAGCTGAGGACCTGCATATGAAGAGGAGTGGACTTTTGATGAGCTTGTCCTGGGCTCTGGTTAAGGTGGCTGGAAGTGAATAGGGTGGAGCCGACAACTGAGAGGAGCAGAGAGGAGAACGGATTTAAAGTTTGGCAGCAGCAACATGAATGGCTGACGGAGACTGTGGCAAAGTTTGATTGGCTAACCAGGAGAGGGAACATAGTCAGCAGATCGGTGGAAGTGAGGGGAGTGGGAGAGAGAGAGAGAATTGTGAGTGGATATAGCATAAATAAAGTCTTCATGATTGAACTTACGCTGAGCTACATGTGGGGTGCACACTCCCCTGTTTAGCTGGAGGTCACCCCACAGTGAAGCCAATTAAACTAATGAGATATAATGTGTTCATTTGTGCTGTAGAGGTGCAGGTAGGCAGATTTTTACATTTGGACAGAGCTAAATGAGACCCAATCAGGAAACAAACATGGGTGTCCGGTTATAGTTTTCAAAAGTCTCAGTTTCCGCCCCCTAAGTGTGGTTTCTCTGGGCAGGTGTGAACACAGCAATTGCACTCGGGTGCACACCAAAACAACCGAACCGAGACCTTCTTGAAGAGGTGGTCTCGGCCTGGATACAAACGAACTCTGGTGCGGTTCGTTTGTTGTGAGAATGTGTTCCAACCTCAATCTGAACCAACTGCAGTAACACAACACACTGTTTGGGTTAAACATGAGCATGTTACAGTCCTGGAGGATTATTAATGTGCACCTCCTCCTGTACTGCCTTAATATGCACATTCAGCACATCCAATGCATCAAAACATTGTTTTCTAGTTGGAGCCGCACCTCGTTTTCAAACTGCATGGTTTGCCTAAGGTAACCAATGCAAGCAATATAGTCCATGATGACCGGCGCTAAAATAAACCTGCGTATTTGTCCCTCCATTGTGACATTAGAAAGTGTCACATTTATCTTGCAAGTGTGCTCTTCTTCAACGTTTTGTTTACTTCTTGGATTTTTCCTGCATGGAAAGTCTGACCAATCAAAAGCAGCGTTATCGTACAAAGCATTTGATCTGGTCCGCTTGTAAATGCTGCCATGAGAACATGAACCAAACTCTTTATGCAACTGTGTAACAAAATGAGTCCCTGATTCAGACCAAAGCAAGACAACTCTAGGTCTGAAATAGGGTGACCATATTTTGATTTCCAAAAAAGAGGACACTCGGCCGGCCACGACATAGCTTACTTAAATGATAGCCTACTCACAGTTTGCTCAAAGATGCCTTATAATTTTAATATATTTAAAGTTTATATGTATGGATAGAAAATTCAGTTATATTACAAAATAATATCTCTCAAAGACAGAAATTCAGATAGGCCCCTATAGATAGGGGACACATACACACACTAGAGTGTGGTGATCTGAGCCCGATGGTACCCGACGGGTCGGCCGGGTTTGGTCAGAAATGTAGCTATAAATTGTATTCGGGCTCGGGTCGGATTCGGTCAGCTTTCAGTGAAAATGTAGTGTAAAAATAAATAAAATCCTATTGTCTGTCCTGTTTATTGCTTGGGCACTGTTATTTACGTGACAACACCTGAACATAACACACACAGACACATTGGCTGTTTGTTTCAACCTCTCCCCTCTCTGGAAGTCTCGGACCTCCCGCCTCCGCCTTGATTAAACACTGAAAATAAAAGAGGGAGCCAGGTTTTTCCTATTTTATCTTATTTTGTTATATTTCTCCCTCTCCTCTCGCTAGAAGCGTCGGACCTCCCGCCTCCTGCTTCCGTCTCAAATACGGAGGTCTCCCTCTCCGCAGCTGAGCACCCACGGCGCACGCCCGGCCCGTTAAATAGCCTGTAACCGTAACAACTATGTGACACAAACTCAGTGCTTTGGTCATTAAATAATGTCGGGCTCTGGGGCGTCGGTGGCTTGGTGGTGGAGCGGGTGCCCCATGTGTGGGGCTGTTGCCGCAGCGGCCCGAGTTCGGGTCCGGCCTGTGGCCCTTTGCTGCATGTCACTCCCTCTCTCTCTCCCCCTTTCACGCTTGTCTGTCCTATCAAATAAAGGCTAAAAATGCCCAAAAAATATCTTTAAAAAAATAATGTTGGGCTCGGTTCGGGTTCGGACAGAAATATGCTGCCCGTGCCGCACTCTAACACACACACACAAACACACGGAAAACCAGACATTATCATCAGTTTATAAAAACCCCCTGGACGGGACGTGAAAAGTGGACATGTCCGGGCAAAAGAGGACGTTTGGTCAGCCTATCTGAAAGCACCCTAAAACACAGCCCATTTTAGGTGTTCCGAAACACCAAAGTAGTGTGGAAGCTAGGCATGAACATAGCAATAGTGTCTTGTTTTTAAGACGAAAACATATTACCGTGGATCTAGCTTAACTCTCGACACGAAAGCAAATGAGCATGTTTTCCTAAACTTTGAACTACTCCTTTAACTGCTGAATCTTTCTCTGTTTTATCTTAAACCAACGCAATTAGAAATGAAGATTGCTGTAACAACAGCATTTCTGTCTTGCTCTGGAGATGGATGAGTCGGCAGAAAAGATGATTCAAATAATGTCACTATTATTCACTGTGTAAAAAATGTCTGGCTGTTACAGCTGCTCTTGCTCCCAGTCAATATTTGGATGAGGAGAGAGGTACATTACCTTCAGTGTGTGCTTATATGAGCGAGTCTCTTCACTCTGAGAGCAATGGGAACATTACCTCAAAATGTGTTCTCAGAAATGCTCAAAAGTAACAACAACAACAGCACAGTCACATTCGCTGGATGCTGTGTCCCATTATCTCATCTCTTTGTCTGTTTTTGTGAGGTTTTATGGACTCCCTGAGCTCTGTTCTTTCTCATTATTGTAATTCCTGTTTGCCATGATTTTTAGTTTAACAGCCTGAACATGTACAGAGTGTTGGAGAACGTACAGCCACAGGATTCAGCGGTACAAATACCATGTGAGTAATATGATGTTTTGAGCTGTTTGTCTGGATGAGAGCCCTGAGCTGAACATGTTCCAGACATGTAAGAACGGACGGGAGGCAGATTTGGCAACAGTTGTCCAGAGGGGCCTCTCATAAGGTGCACGCTTTATTTGATTTGATTTAATTACTCCTGATGTTTACCATACATAGTGTTGATACATATGTAGGTACTGCTTTGCACTCTGTGTTACCCCCGAGCTGTTCATGGGTCAGAGCTGCTATAATCGTCAAGTCTTTGTGACCTGAGGAGATCCACATGTGCACTGACTGAATTGAACTCACTTTGACCTGCAGTCCTTTTCAATTTAAGGGAGCGCTCCAACAGTTTAATGCTGGGAAACTTGCAAGAGACTTTTGAAAACAGTATTGCTGAAAGCGATGAAGCAGATGCAGCGATATCCCAAACATTTAGTCTCTTGGGTCAAGCTGCAAAACGGTTGAATCATACATCTCCCATAATATAATAGTGAACTCTGTCTTTTAATTGGACTCTTCCTGTCTCATAACAAGGCTATCAAATGAAGGCTGGGACATGGTGGCATATCACATGATAAAATGGGGGCACAGCACATGGGCAGTACAAGCTGGCCTGCACTTACTGAAAGGCTCAATAGCTGGCACACATAGAACATGGGGATGATTGATTTGTCCGCAGAATATGGGTGAGAGTTACAATTCTGAAAACATCCTCAATAAAAGACAAAAAACAAATGCTTTTTTTGAAAATGTTCTATTGTATATCAGCCACCAACCATTTGAGCATACCCAAAAATTTCTGTCACGCCAGGCACACCCAAAGAGCACTTCATCTTAAGCACTGTCTGCTGTAACCAATATCATGTCAAAGACCATGTTCAAGCCTTCATTTAAAGGTCAAGACACCAAACCAACATCAAAGAACTGGTGGTGACAGAGGCCAACTGTTGCGTCGCCTCACGTTGCATGTGTCTCGGCCAAAAAGTTGCACTTGAACACACCAAAAAGAGCACAGCCAGCTGAGGGAGTAATTTTCCATACCAGCAGGAGGCGGTAGTCTGTATTTGTCATTCAAAAAAGGAAAGCAGAAAACTGATAGGACACAAGACGGTAGTTAGCCAGCTAGCACATTAACAACACAACCCGATGTGAAGAATTCTCAATCATCCAGGTCATGGTAACCTTAGGTGCTATATCAATGGCAATTGGGCTTGCTTGCGTTGCTTGAAGACGTTTCACCTTTCATCCAAGAAGCTTCTTCAGTTCTAAATGACTGATGCGGAGTTGCAGGCTTTAAACTCTGTGTGGGTGTGAACTCTTACAGAATCATTGAGGTCACATGTGAGTCAAAGAAGAAGCTTCTTGGATGAGAGGCGAAATGGCTTCAAGAAACGCAAGCAAGTCCAATTGCCTATGATATAGCACTTAAGGTAACCAGATGTTGAAGAACAAAGGACATTTACTTTGTGCCACTGAACAATAACACAGACAATTACAAACCATCTCTGCTAAAGAGCTCAACGGCGAGAAAAATAATCTTACCTTCATACAGCAAGTGCTTTTCGATCTCACGCCCTCTTGACTTCAGCCATTTGTTTGCTTCCCTCACGTCTGTTTCTCTCTTGTGCACTGTCAATCAGAGTGATTTTACTCACCAACAGGCTCTGCTCGCTCCAACACCATTTCAGCACTCTGAATCAGCTGTAAAAGCTGACAAGGGCCAACCAGTGCCAGCACTGTGAGACACTGCAAAAACTAAGGTGACAGACATTCACCGACGACCCAACATTAACCAAGAGCTGATCGTTGGCTTTGTGTTAGGGCCCCAATGGCCTTGACTGGTGAAAGCCCACATCTTTCAATGTGTATGCCCTCAGTTTTAAAAACAGGAGGTTTTCTGGTTTCAATTAAGAGTCTTAAAGCTGTTGAGATAAAACTGATGAAATCATAATGACATCACCAGAGTCATTTTAAGACTAGTTACTTCAGACTGACACAAGTTGTTATACAACTGTTACAAAAACATCTTTGCCCAAGGTCTACGTGATAGCATTTTTCTGCAGATTTAATCCGCATTTCCTCTTAGGAAGACTGCAGGTAAAATGCTGAATAGAAAAGTGGACCTTGAGTTGAAGGTTCAGTGTGTAACATTTATGGGAATTTAGTGGCATCTTGCAGTGAGGATTGCAGAATGCAACCAGCTGAATATTCTCCCAGTTAGAATTCCTTCAGTGTTCGTTATTCAGGAGGTTTTTACTGGGAGCAAAATTGTCCGCAGAGATCTCTTCCTCTCTAAAACAAATGGACCGGGTGGTTAAAACTGGTAAAAACACTGAAAAAAGCAGTTTCATGTTACAAATCAGTATTTTTCCTACGCTGGTCGCAAGTTGCAGACAGGTTGCTATCCCAGCACCTGCTAATGTGTGCTCACCTTTTTTCTGATTTCGACATTTAGGAGGTTTTTACTGTCAGACAAATTATCCACAGAGGTCTGCTCCCCTCCAAAACAAACAAACCCAGTGATTCAAACCGGTAAAATCACTGAATAAAGCAGTTTTACGATAAAAAAATTTGTTTTTCCAATGCTCTTGTCACAGAAAGGCTGCGAAATGCGAATGGCCCTATCTAGAGCCAGTAGTTTCTCTAATCTGGGCTACTGTAAAAACATGGCAGGCGATCTTCATGAATGAGGACCAGCTCCCTTTCATTCTTGGGTAACGAAAACAGAATATTTTAGGTGGTTATACGCTTAAGAAAACTTACTTATATTCAATTTCTGCATATATATCCTCCTAAATCCTACACACTGAGCCTTGAAAGCAAAAGTCTGCATTTTGGACACCCTTATTTGCTTTCTGGCAGAGAGTTAGCTGAAAGGAACAATACCATGTTCATGTCCTTCCAGCTTCTGTCAGCAGCCAGTTACCTTTGCTTAATGCAAAGATTGGAACCAGGGGTAAACGTTAGCCTGGCTCTATCAAATAGTAAGGACATCCGCCTACCTGCACGTCTAAGGCTCAACACAATACAATTACATTGCATCTGTGTACCAATGAGCTGTGTCTACTCCGCTCTTGAAAGAGCACACACCTCACGCATACACATCATCATGGCATCGCCATTATTGTCCAAACAAAACGTGCACACAAAGCCTTGCGCACAATAATGTTTATCTCAGATCCTTATCCAGGTGTTCTCGATAACCAGGCAGCAGCTCAAAGTCCTGCCTGACGAAATTCACCTCTTGACTGAGGTGAGAATCTCTCTTGACCAAACACCACAGCTCCAGTCGCTCCGGGGCAAAGAGAAAGGTGTCTGAGCGCGTGTGAATGTGTGCGTCAGCTTGTGTCACTGATAGCTTGGGAGCCTAAATAAACATGACAGAGCAGATGTCCATTGGCTCTGCAACACAAGCCATATCTGTCTTGTTAATGTGCTCTAACATACAAAGAACATTTGCAATTCATGTCTGTCTCAGGGTGCGCTGTATTCCCCGTGGTCGTTGGAGCAAGAGGGAGAGTCACATCACCTCTGGGATCTGCAAGTGCATCTGTGAGTGTGCTTCTTAGTTAAATATGTCAAAACAGATTCTGTCTTTATTTTTCAATGTGACACAGTCTTTCTTTCTGAGGTATTTTCTTCTATTTTCTTGAAAGTCGGAGATGGATTTAATTTGAGGATTCATTAACCTGTTTTTGGGCATTTCCAAAAGGAATCCCCAATTGTCTCTTATGTAATGTGAGCTGATATTAAAGGCATAGTTCAACATTTGGGAAATTTACTTCTTTGCATAAATTAAGGGTGCTTTCAGACCTAGAGTTGTCTTGCTTTGGTTTGAATCAGGGACTAATTTTGTTACACAGTTGCATAATTGCCTAGAGTTGGTTCGTGTTCTCATGGCAGCATTTACAAGCGGACCAGATCAAATGCCTTGCGCGCGAAAGCTGCTCTTGATTGGTCAGAATTTCCATGTGGGAAAAATCCAGGAAGTAAACAAAACACACCACAAAAGGAACTGCATCAGAGTTTGTTTGTAACCAAACTGAGACCACGTCTTCAAGAAGGTGTTGGTCTGGTTGTTTTGGTGCGCATCCAAGCGTGATCGCTGTGTTCACACCTGCCCAAACGAACCGCACTCAGGGGGCAAACGAACTTAATTTCGACTGAACCGAACCACACGGGGCAGGTGTGAAAGCACCCTAAAAAGATCAATGCCACTCGGTATAAGATGGAGCCTGTTAGCACGTCTTAGCGTAAAGAGTGGAACTGGGGACAGTACTAGCCTGGCTCTGTCCAAAGGTAACAAATCCACCCACCAGCAAAGACACGACTTTCGGAAGTCACTGCTCCACACCAAGAAATAGTCTTGCACAAAACCCTCCATAAAACCCACAACTTGTTGTTTTTAAAGAAATAATCTGTTAAGTGGTGAGTCTTAAGCAGTGCTGGTAGGCGGATTTTGCTTCCCTCAAACAGAGGCAAGGTAGATTTTTCCTGTCTTAATGCTAAGCTAAGCTAACCTGGCTATGTGAGTAATCTCATTGGGAAAGAAAGGCAATACATGTATTTCAAAAATGTTGAACTCTTCCTTTAATGTTACTGACATGGGCAAAACTGGGCCATCCATGACGAATCCACTCCACAGCCAAGTCAGGGAAAAGAACACAAGTTTATGATTTCAAACCACAGCAAAACGTATTAATTAACTTTTTGGAGAAAAACTCCTGCTACAATAAACATTTACTGAAGATGTCTTGTGATGCTGTGTAACTGGGTTATAATGGATCTGTGGCAACCATCAGCAGATGACGCAACAATTTCCAGAGTTGTCTCTTCTTTCTCTGTCTGACGTTTCTCTTTCCTCATGGAAATGTTTTCACAAATGCTCAATTCTAATCCCCCCATTCTGTAAATACTCTATCAGTTCTTCACACTCTGTCACACTCTTCTCACTTGCACTCCCTTTCATAACCCCTTCCCTCTCCTCTCCTCTCCTCTCCTCTCCTTTTGAGTTTGTCCACAACCATGGGAACTTCCAGCACCAGGAGGAGGGGGTGGGGGGGTGGGTGGCCGGCCGGAGCATGAGGGGCACGTGATTGGCCAAGAGGCAGGAACCACTCTGACATGATTGGCTGTGAGCCTGGGAGCTGTGAGCGCAGTTCCCTCCTTATTCCAGAGAGCATCAGTGAGCAGCGGAGTGGGACTTGCTGTGTTAGAGATGCACACCAGATACTTTTGTTTGTTTTGGTTTCTCTGATAGGGACTCTCAGAGAGCAAGCAGGAGACACTGTGCGGTAGCCAGGAGTGGATAAATAACCTCTTTCTGGAACTTTCTCAAAAAGACATAAAGTAAGTTTTTAAATTACCATATTTTCATATCTGTCATTGCTTTAGTGATAACTGTAACTGTAGTTCAGCAGCTCTTCTTGCTATGGACTAACTATTGAAGCAAAAGTGACATCACATAAAAAGTGACACATCGGTCAGTGTGATGACATTAGCACAAAATCTGATACAATAACAAATGTACACATGATTACATTATCATATCATAAACTCTTAATCATAGTTCATACTCTGAAATTAGAAGTGTGTGTGCATGTGTGTGCATGTGCTATATGCATGAGTGTTTGTGTTTTTGCACAGGCATGCACTGGATCTCTGAGAGTATGTACTTGCATGCTGTGTCTTTGAAGGATGTAGCCTTGTGCTTTAGGCAGGGGACGGTGCAGTGCAGACTTCACGGTGAGCAGCCTCATCTGCAAACTTGTCACCGCAATGCTTCGCATTGACAGAGGAGCTCAAGGACTCCCCTCCCAAAATCTCCTGGTGTGACTTTCAGGCTGCAGGGTGGTGGTGGCGGTAGCCAGCTATAAATAGGCCTGCTCCAAATTGTGCTGCAGTCACACATAAATTCAGAGGGAACAAGAAATGACAGAGTCATTGTTGTATCCGAGTCAGGAGCACTTTGATCCTCTCAGCTACTACAAAAAATATAATTTGACTCCAGTATAAACACACAGTATAACCTAATAGAGTGAGAAAGAAGGGAAACACAGATACACAGAGATGGACAGCAGAGGAAGAGAGAGGATGATAGCATGTGTCTGTCAGCGTGTGTGTTTGGGTGGAAGTGTGAACATGTGTCAGAGTTTTCCTTGTTAAACTGCCACATGTGGCAGAGCAGTACTCAGCAACTTCCCTCAGCTCCCTTTAAGGTTATCACCTCTGCTGCTCAGTCAAAGAACAACTCCCTTTATTACCACAGAATAACTTATCTCTTGCTAAACAAAGCAGTTTGCCATAACATAAGGCGGGGGACTTTGCAAATGTTGTGCTCCATATAAGGAGTGTATTCTTGTCTTGTTACGATGTATACTCACATGTGAAAACACAGGAAGGGTGAGTTTTAAAAGTTACATCATATCATTACACATAAATTAGACCCAGGAGGATTCAACGTTGAGCCAGCTGACCCGCTGACAAACATATGGACCTGTTTATGTTTCACATCTCAGCGCCTTCTCAAAGATGGAGACCAAGACTCAAATGCTGTTGTTAAGAATTTTGTTTCATGGTAGCTCTTCAGTCCACATTTCCCCTTGTTTTACTCAGTTTGAAGCCATCTAAAGACAAAAGTTAAAAGTTGTGCTCATGACATCAACTCATATCCAAACTGGCTGCTGTCTCCTGTCCTTTGTTGCTTCAAAGCAGAGGACTCAGCCTGCTGTTTCTAATATCTACCTGTCAGTCAGCGGGCTTGTCTCAGAGCTCCTTTATTGCAGTGTAGAACACAGGCAGCCTTGTGTTGTACCTGACCTCTACTATGCAAATATATATTGTCAGATTGCCAGCCAGCGCTGCACTCCACCTCCGAGTGGATGAGTCCGCGAGATGAGAGCGAAACACTGGGCCCATTGTTTCACCTGTGCATCACCTGAGTGCTGAGATAGGGGCTGTCGTCACAGGCTAAGACTTTGACTGATATGACAGGGGTGGCGGCACTCTCTTCCTCAGTGCTAGTTCTGTGATGAAGCATCTACTGTGCAGAGATCAGACCAAGTCAGATGATGCGGAATAATGGATGGCCGCACTGACTCGACAGTGACTTTAAAAACCAAACAGCATCAGAGGATACTATTATGGAGCGCCTGTTAAATTTTTATTCCTAACCTCTGTTTGTTTTCTTGTTGTTATGTTGCCCTCGGTCTCTTTTCTGAATGAGTGTTGCTGCTTGCCAGTGTGAGTGAATGGGAGCACAGAGTAATGAGCTTGGCTCGATGTACTGAGTGTGTGTGTGTGTATGTGTATGTGTGTGTGTGTGTGTGTGTGTGTGTGTGTGTGTACTGTACAGGGACAAAAAGCACCTGCGCTGCTCCTGATGTCTTGGTTTTCTGAAGAGGGATCTTTGCAGCTGTGTGTGTATGCACTGTACGTGCACAAATCCTCCTCTGGCTTCTGCGATGATGATCGTCTGTAGGACCTGAATTTAAAGGGATACATTGCTGATTTTCAACCAGTTTTTGGATCATACCAATCGGAGTAGCATGTGTAAATGAACCATGCTCAACTACCCTCCCTATTAGCAGCACCCAGATCTCCCTGCTCATCTCCCAGCTCAACAGGAAGTGGGAGCCATACTGTTTCCTGTATTGTAAAAATGGAGCTGAAAAAGATAGCTTACTGTTAAACTATAATTCGAGATAATTTGTTAACAGCCAGCCACCATATTACTCCCCGCAACCATAGACTGTCAAAAAAAAGATGGACATGGCTACCGTAAAGTCACCCATTGGTTTGTGGACTCCCATCGTGAAGCCTCAAGTTTGGCATTTTAGCCATCGCCATCTTCAAGATCAAGATTTTTGGAGGCAGGAGTGATTCAGTTTGGACGAGAGGGTGAAGCTGTGGAGGAGTGGATCTGACTTATAGACTGTGGTGACATCTCACAGACGGCATGTCACTCAAGCAGCCAAGCCCTTAATTATATGTAACTTTAAGCCCTGATAAAATGTAAATGGGTGAATTATATGAAAATTACCCCCGTACAGTTGTCGTGAAGGGGAAAACCACCTATCGAGAGTGAAAACTGTTTTGTACTAGACTATAAACATGTTTATTTTGGCGGTAAGGTTTGGTGTTTAAACACGACCATCTATGGGGATTGACTCGCTCTTGGAACCAGCCTCAAGTGGCCATTTATGGAACTACAGTTTTTGGTGCTTTGGCGTTGGCTTCATTTTTTAGCCCTGAAGGTTGCTGTTTGGTCAAAACAGCCAAGCTCACATTACGTCACCCACCAGGGGGAGCATTTATCGGTCTGCTGTGCCGCAGTGAATTCTGGTAGCTGTAGGTTTTCTACCCCCTGAGCAAAAACACATGTCACAGCCCAGTCCAGTTTTATGAAAAGACTGTCTTTCCAGCAGTGAAATACGTCTTTAAAGTGACAGTGTAGACTCGAGTGTTTATCAGACTTTGTTGTATTCACACGGCTCTGTTAGCCGCAGCTATGAGTGATATAGTGAGTGATGTAGCTTTTATGATTTTCCAGGGGTGAAGAGTCAGGGGTCAAGCAACAGTGGAGGAGTGCTATGTTTGGTGCCAACAAAGTCAAATGTCAGAGGTTTCCCTGAGCCACTCATGGCATTTTAGAAGTGGGAGTTAATGGAAAATTATATAATTTGCTTCCCAAAGCATATTCATTACTGTAATAAAGCCAGTGTTTGTTTTCCTCAGTTTTTCTGGCAAGGCACAGTATGCAAAAGTCCTCTAAGGCTCTTGTGCAGAGGCAGTACGCATACATACACACAGACATGCACACACAAACACATATAAGCAAACTACATGCCAAAAGCATTAAAGCGTCTTTTATTGGAAACTATATTCCCATAACAATGAGCAGGAAAGTCTGTGTGTAGTCAGGGCTTTTAGAGGCCATTCTGGGACCTTGTTCGTCTATCAAGCTTCAATAACATTTACTGGGCGGGTTGATTGATTGTAAAAGTCCAGTCCTTTTAAAGCGAGGCTTGTAAGGTATTACTTTTACATGTGTTTTTAAGTGACAGGAAATAGGTTTTTGGAATCAAGAATGGCATGTTGCTTAGGTAAAAGATGTTCCTTGCCTCCAGATGTTTGGCCATGTTGTCGTGAACCCTGTGACGAATGTGCTGTTTGATATTAAATCCAAGGTTTTTGACTTTTGAACCTTTTAATGGAGTCTGTTCCCCTTGCACGCCCTTAAAAGGCAGCACCATATGCATGCCTTGAGATCATCCCATGACACATAATGACTTACACAGGCATGTCTAAAACAGCATACAGGAAAGGATACAAGGAGATAAATTTGTCTGCCCGACCCCATCTTCCTCTCTGCCTTCCTCTCTCTCTTCCTCTCTCTCTCTCTCTGTAGTGTAGCCCAATAAACACTGACCTTCAGCACAGCTGGATGGTATCTAGAGAGCCACAACACAACTTAGTATTATTAAGCCACACTGTCATGGTCAGCAGTGAGGCAAATATAGCCTTTAATTGATGTCATGTACACCATCATAAGCGGGGACTAACGGAATCGATGACGAGGGCGATCTCTGCCTTTGCAGCAGCATCTGTGTGTGATGACTTTGTTACGTTACGCAGGAAGAATGACCTCCAAGGGACATGAGAGAAGAGAAGAAGAAGAGAGAAACAGCTGGGGCCTCGAGTTCACTTGTACTTCCCTTTCCCCTTGGTACAATAGAGGTCCTGTCATTGTGTTTGTCAGCGTTTTTTTTTTTTTTTTTTAAATAAAGAGCAACAGCTTACACAGCTTTTGCAGACGCACAGCTAGTGATGTGGGATCTGCCCCGGCCTGGATTGTGGAGGGAATAGGTGGGGGGGCTTGATAACATCTCCGGAGAGTAATGGTATGCGCTGGTCATCTTTTGGTCATCTCTCGCACGGCACATCCTGGTGCTTAATTTCGCGAATACAAAATACTTTGTTTCCCTGCGCTGCAGTGAAACTTTCCGTAAACAACTGTTGACATTTTCTATGTTTAGACTGGGTCAGGGCAGTGTTGCTCATAAAAACACAAGATGTAGACAGAAGATCAGATGTAGGCTCTGCCTCTGCAGAGTGGGGCAGTGTTGTCCTTGAAACCCAACTCCTTTGTTTGTCCAACACCACTATCAGAACAGGACTGTATCAGATACAATAGAGAAAAATGAACACCACTTTCAGTAGTTTGAGATTTGCTCAGGACAGTGAAATGAGTGCACTCAGCACTCTAACGACTGTTCCAGCCCCACCACAGCGTCTCCAACAGAGTCAAGCAACTGGATAGTGTTGCACTGTAACATATCAACTTGTCTCTCGCTGAGAAATGATTGCACTGCTTGGAGTAAGCACACACCGCAGAGTAATTGGAGTTAAGTGCCTTTGACAGCTCGTGTTTGTGCAAGGAAGGGATGAATAAACATAAGTGGTGGCACATGGATTATTTGATTTTTTTTTTTCCTGCAACAGGGCCAAACAGGACTTGCTCAGGCTCACTCCTGATATTTGCATTGAGCCTCTACCTTCCTCCCAATTGACAGGGTGCAGCGGATTCTTTCTTGCCAGTTGGCAAGAGTTAGATTAAAACAAGGGCATGTTGTCCAGTGTCCTATATTATTTATCAGGTCATGGCCCTGATAAGAATCCTGCTTGGTGTAGGACACTGTTGAATGGAATAAAGCCAGGTAGCTGACATTAGATCAGGCAGGCTTTGCTTGCACTGCCACACTCACATGTATAACACGTTACTCTCTGACACACAAATCCAATGCACCTTTTTCTAATAACATAGTTTTTTAAACTAACTGTGCTCTGCCCCCTCTTACACTCTGCCAAACTGACATGGCAACAGTTAAATCTTGTCGGGACAGTTCTTTTGTGTTTTTGCTGAGCTTTCCAATGTTGCTGCATTTAATCATGTTACCTCAAAAGAACTAGAACGTATAAAGTGTCCGTCCACATGAATACGCAAAGTGTTTGTAGCTGTTACAAGCTGCCACACTTGAAGGCGGGGTGAAAAGCCTGTTCTCATTGAAAGGATCATGAAGTGATAATTGTTTAAATATGGGGATAACACTGTGTTACATGGTGTGCAGCTGACTAATGGAATGTCATTGCTTGTTATTTTGAGTGTTACATACAGTCTCTTTCAAAATAAACGCACTTCGTCAGTACACCAACGCGAATTGACGTTTAACTAACACACGCAGTTACGTTTAGGCAACAAAAACACATGGTTAGTTTTAGGAAAAAAGAACAGGGTTTGGCTTTAGAATCTTATGGGATGCAAACACCACTCTCCCAGTGGAAGGTTGGTGTTTATTGAACCCATCCACCCGCCTCCTGTCCACCCCTCTTAGAGAATTTTTGTTCATGTCCCGCCACGTTTCCCCTGATGTCGCTGAGCGCCATTGAACGATAACGGCAACAGGCTGCATATCGTCTGATGCCGCAAGTCCAAGCGCCAGATTTCAACAACTTTGGATTGAGAGTGGTTTGGGATAATGATTAAAATAATTTTCCATCCTAAAAATTTACATTTACATTTGTTTTAATAAACATGTTTTATTAAGTTGACAACTTATTTTAAGAATTTGGTCAAAATAAAAAAAACATTTTTGACATTTCAAGCAAGATGGAATTAAAATAAATAAGTTGCAGTATATTAAATGAAACAGTTTCACCATTAAATATCAACACAACTTCTGGATAAATATGAATATGGTTCAACTTAATTAGGTTTTTTCAGGTCAAAGCAAATTATGTTGGCTGTAGTAAATTAATTGAGTTTGTCATATTATAAAAGACTCATGGGATTTACTCAATTATGTCAGAGTTGGAACTACTTATAAAGATGCATGCAAATTGTTACCTTAATTTTTTTTTTTAAGTTGAACCAGTGGTTTATTTTTTTAGGGTGTACATTTTCCTCACGTCATATTCCTCTCATCATCAGACAAATGTTTTAGCTTAAAATCCATAGGTTAGTGTGACAGCTTGCTTTATCTTTTACACCAGTGGTTCCCAACTGGTGGGTTGTGATCCAAAAGTGGGTCGTGGCTCCATTCTGAATGGACGGCAAGTGATTAAAAACAAACAAACAAAAAACCACACACACAAACACACACACTCTATGTTGAAGTGTTGTTTCCTGCTTTAGAGACAGAACCCTAACCCTAACCCAAAGTAGAAATCTGGAAGCCGTGCCTGGACCAGTTGGGAACCACTGTTTTACACCATCATATATCATCTAAACTTAAGAGCTTTTCGGTTTATGTTGCTCCACTTGCTGCCAAATTTATGTTTCTATGTGCAGATAGTCATCTTAGTTACACTATAATACTTCATAAGAGGATGCATATGAGGTGGATTTATGGATTTAGATAGTATATTACCTGTAATGTTTGGAGGTTGGTGCGATTCCACATTATATGTGGCTCTGTATCAAATGTGCTTTTTGAAATTTGTTGCTCAGAGTGCTGTGTGAGTGATGACGCCAAAGCCTATATTGACTCTGTCTGTAGTCTGTATTCTAGTTTCATGTCATACATTCACAAAATTGGCTGACTGAAATAGTGAAGTGTAGATTAGGCGTATATATCAAAATGTTTTGCACACAGTCGTTCATGAATGCGATACCATCTACACCACATAATCTGATTGCTGCAACACTACAGTCCCAGCAATAGCTCATCATCACTTACAGATATCTAAATGTCTCATCCTCCTCATTATCCCATTTATCTGTTATCCATCCATACATGGATGTGAGATGGGACCTTGCTGCGAACAGATGCACAAAATGTTCCTTTGAAATGAGTTTGCCCTCTTCCTGCTCTCATTTGTCTGCTGGTTCAAACTAGATAAATGCTCTCTGTAGTAACACGTCACTCTCTATTCTGCTCTCTCACTCCTACTGTCTGTTCCTCTCACAACAGTGGGTGGAAGAGTGTTCGCTGGAGTCTCAGGGTCTAATTCCATGTGACCATCTAAGGATGTTGGCTAACAAGCCTCAGGCAGACCTAAATTAATCGCATATCTCATTACATGTTGATCTGTGGCGTAGAGATGTGTTTGCGCTCGGCCCTGTCTCGTAACTCAGTCAAACAAATAATCAAGTTATACAGTAGCAGGGTTTAAAACAATGAAGCGAATGTAATTTAATGGATACAGTGGATGTCTTTATTTTCACTGAATGCATATACACTACGAGCTGTTTGCACTGCTACATACTAAGGTCATCTCTCATGGAGTTAGTGGAGTTTTGACTGTTTAGTGCATTACAGCATTGTCTTGCCGACAAGACCAAGTGTGAGATAAAGGCTTTCTTCAGTTTGTATATCAATTCCATGGTTTAAAAAGCTAAGGGGAATCAAGAAAATCTGCTCTGTCATTTTACTTTGAATCATCAAGAAGACACTGATTATCCTGCTCAGCCCTAATTAATGGGAAATGTTTTCCCTGGATGAACAAGCTGGGTAAGCATATCTGCTGGAAAATATTTGGTTTTATGGTTGTCTCTTATTACGTAGACAAGATGCCAATATCTCTCTGCAGTGTGATGCCGCTTCAAACCAGCAAATGTGATCATTGCAGGGGTTCACTGGAGAAATCAGCCCTGCCCTCCTTGTATCTCTGCCACCGGAAATGTTTTTATAAAAACAAGATTACAGATATGTAATCAGCTTGCTGGCTCCCCTCACATAATCCGAGGCCAAACTAAGCCTCAGAGCATGGGCTTTATGTAACATGACAAGAAAGCTGAAACAACATATCACCTCTGAGCGGCTGAGTTTTGACAGTCCTTTCTTTAGCTGATTGGTTTGTCTGTTTTGCTTACCTCAACCCAGTGTAACAGTCACACAACCTGCCCAGGGGAGGGAGCTCCTCCGCTGGCAAAAACATTCACTGCACGCACCATCATGGCTGTGAGTCATATGTTTCAGGACAGCTCAGCTGATTTTAATTGCCCTATGTGCATTTGTGCTAGAATACAGATCCGTTGAACAAAATTTCCATAGGAATTTGATATGATCCCCAGTCTGATGCAAAATGTCATGTAGCTGAGGTTTTGTTTTTCATATGTGAAAGTGGATGTTACAAAAACTCAGGGCTGGAGGGCAGACTTTGAACGTAGCATTGTTATCATTTGGAAAAAAAATACTAATAATATTCTGCCCACTGTGAAGGACAAAAAAAGGACACAAGTATCAATAAATGAATAAATGTATTAAAAAAATACAGCAATTAATAAATGACAAATGGAAATAAATAAATGTAAAAATAAATGCAAGAAAAAATAAATAGATCTGAGTTAAATAAATATATAATCAAATAAATAAATAAATGTAAAAATAAATACAGGAGTTAATAAATAAATTTATATTAAATACAGGAATAAATTAATAAATAAATTAATAAATAAATATTGAAATAAATGCTTTAAAAAAAACAATAGTTGATCATTAAACAGGACATAAATAAATAAAAATCACAATTTATTTCTTCAGTTGTACAGCTACATTTATTTATTTCAGTGTCTATATGTTAATGAGGCAGTAGGGCCTAACCTCTGCATTCATTTATTATCTATTTACTTATTTCAGCATTTATTTATTAATACTTATATCATTTTTCATCCTCCACAGCCATAACTATGCGTGTGGGTGCACAACAACGAGCTAAACACATACCTCCGATGAAGTATGAAGACAGTCCTTGAAGTCTTTACTAGACGAGAGAAACCCAAGATATTCTTGACTGTAGGTGTGCACATAGCTAACATTAGCAAGCCAACTAAGAACGTAACATTAGCTAATTAGACAACTTTGTGAGCAGGAGATGTGCTGATTGGTGAAAGATAACTGGCTAACATTAACCATAGCTACAACCCCTGTGCCAAGCACACAGACCAGTCTACCCACAGATGATGATAAAAACCCTAAATTAAACACTCAGTAAGCCAACATCCACAATGTTGAAGTTTCTAAGGTGAGTGAGTGTTTAGTATAATTTGGCTCCCAGCAAAAACCACCTGAACATTTAAAACTACACGAAACCTAACCAGAAGTCTCAGCTGGTTGCAGTCTACAGTCCTCACCACTAGATGCCACTAAAGCCCACTTAAATCTTGCACACTGAACCTTTAAAATGGAGAAGATGGCGTTATATGGATGTGGTTATGTAGCATTTTGTAAAAAGTCTGGCTGCCTTATGATACTGTGTGTGCATTCACATGGAAGAAATTCTCCCTTTCAAAATGCTGTGGGTGAGAAAAGGTGTTACAGCGACAGAGCAGACACATTCACAAGAGCTGGAGCTATTGTGCCAAGGGAAAAATCGTGTCATGCCTTGGGTGAAATGTTCTAATGTGCTTGGATGCAGTGTCAGGGTTTTTCTCGTGTGTGTGTGTGTGTGTGTGTGTGTGTGTGTGTGTGTGTGGGGCAACCCTCTGATAGCAGGACCGTGTGCTGTGAGCTTCACAATAGGCAACAATACACTGGAAAGCAAATCAAAAACTTTGGCCCGGATTGTTTTATGATGACGCTGCAGTGCAATCATAACATTTTCCAGGCGGACTTACAGTATATGATACAAATAAGACTGCTTCTCATCATGTTTGAAAGTATGCCAGCCCCCAACATAAATTCAGCTGGCTTTGCATCTGCCTTTAGTTTATTTTTTCCAATGTTAACGTATGGAAAAGGACTGGCAAGGCATCCAGTATTAATTACGCTGCCAGTCATTCGCCTACTAGCCGGGGTCAGTAACGGGGCAAAAACCACTAGCACTGGGTTTGCAACCTTGGCACTGAAGCGGCATTGCTGTGTTCGGTCAGTCGTCAGTGTCCAATATTGAATCACATCTGATGAGGGAGATGCAGGCCGAGATTCGCCTCACCAGTGCGTGCCTGCTGTTTTCTGCTGGGCTGTACAGATAGGAGTGAGTCATCCCCGGCTCTGCAGGGCCTACCTCTGCCTTGGGTCAGTGATGTCATTAGGCTGTAGTGGGCCGTGTGTGAGAGATGGGATAGTCGACAATGTCTCGTTTGTGAAAGTGGGATGGAAAAAGAGCCTCTCTTCTCTCTTAAAATTGTGTGGTTTTATTTCAGCATAACTAACTGATGTGTGCACAGTGTAGTGGCAGCTACCTTATAAACGATGTGTGGTGTCAATTTAGATTGTTACTCTTGATTTAAAAAGACAACACATTCTGTAGCATGTTTTCTTTGTGCATAAAAGGGGACAGAAAAGGTATCAGGAGGTAAAACTTGGTGTGAGACATGCAGGCAGCAGCTCTCTGGGGACCTCTGCTGGCAGAGCTGCACACTTTTCATGCTGTATACCTCAAATCTAAATTTAGATGGTAATAATTATATTTTTATAACAGTATTTTTGCAGAATGTCCAACCTCATTTTTCTGTTTATGCACACACACACACACACACACACACACACACACACACACACACACACACACACACACACCAATGTGGCTTGCGGCAGCTACTGGCTGTGACACTGTAGTATTTCGCTCGACACAACCCTTTCTTTAGTGTAACTAGTCCACAGTGAGCTGTAAACTCGTGCTGATATAAAAGCTTTCTTCATTATCCGTCAGCAGTAAGAAGAAAGTGGTGATACAGTTTTAAAGGCCTCAGGTAACACTGTAAGCCTCTAATCTGACTGTAAAATAAGATACAGAGAAAAAGAGAGTTAATTATCAGCTTGTTTTGATCTGATAGTATATCCTCGTGACAGTATGCTGGACTGAAACCAGCCTTGCATTGAGGCAGCATAGATTGATTTTTTGGGGGCGCCACTCGGGAAGTTGTTGGCGAATGTGTTTGTGTCCACCTGCCAAACACTGCTAAATGATCCACTATTATCACCAGCTCGTCGCTAAATTTGTCTGTTTGCCGTTTGATGTCGTGGAGGTGTGTGCAGTTGGTTTATCTAAGCAGAAACAGCTGCCTGCTGTGGCTGGAGGTTTATCACAAAGAGTCAACCAAACAGTAAAGTTGGAGACTGAAATAACCACATCATTTAGAGTAAAAATGACATTATACGTTTACCACCAGACATTTTTGACACACCTTAAAATGAACATGAACTTTAACACTTACTCAGAGCAATGTGACATCTTCGTTAAGCATGATATTTTAAAGGGGGTTCTCCAGTGATTTAGTGCTGCACTTCCATTAAGTTGAGGGAGGCAGGGTAAAAAAAAACCCCCAATTAAAATCAAGGTGGAGGAATGTCTATCCTGAATGTCTGAGATATCCTGACTGTTAGTACCTGGTTGCGGTCAAGCTCCAAAAAGGCCATACACTTAATTCAGCTTGGAAGTGTCTTTAGACCCTGCCTGCCTGGTAAACATTCCTGTTGGTCAAACCCAGACTGTAGAAAGCTCCCTTCAGGGTCACGGAAGTTATTGTACACTGTTTACACAGATGAGTACTATTCCCCATGATGAGTAAACTGAACTTCATGTAAGGTTCCCATGGATCCTTAAAAAGTCTTTAAAGGCATTGAATTAATTATGATTAAAATAAAGGCCTTAATTGGTATAAAAATGTCGTAAATTAGTCTTTTTAAAGGTCTGAAAAACAGTAATTAAAAAAAATAAGTCTTTAAAATGCTAAGATGTGGGAACTAGAATTTTTTTAAAAAAAACTTTTTTTTTTTAGAACATTTTTTAAACTAGTGTTTTTTTCTGGCGTTGCATTGGTTACATCTAGAATGAAAAAAGACCAAATACTTTTTGCATTGACGTCACACTGATCAGGATAGCACTGATATTTTGTTTTCCACCAAAAGTGGGTCACGGCTCCATTCTGAATGAACTGCAAGTGATTCGCTAACATGTCAAGTTTGTAAAAAAACACACTTAATTTTTAAGTACAGTGAATTTCCAGCACAGAGGTTTTAATTTGAAGTGCTGTTTCCTGCTGTAGAGTGAGTGACTAAGGGACAGCTACTTGACAGAGACAGAAAACTAGCTTGACGACATGGCCAAACACAAGAATGACGCTGAATATATTAAACTATGTCACCTTGAACTAATGACTAAGCAAAAATCTGGACCCTGTGGCTAGACCAGTTGGGAACCACTGCACTGGATAATATGGAGAAGTAAATTCAGTGAAAACTGGCTATTTTACCAAGATTTCGTGGCATGGCTTAAACCGGCACAAGGCAGTGTCTACAGGACACTGTGTTTTTCAAACTCAACAAAATGGGAAGGCAGTTGAATCCCACATACAGAGTGAGAAACAAGAAAATGCCAAAAAAAAAAAAAAAAATCTAACAAAAGTCAGGTGTTTCCCACGTCTGTTCAACCCTTGTCTCCACCACGAGACAACATGTAACATGATTTATGTTACAATGAACACTTGAGCACTTGGGACTTTTTTTTTTTTTTTTACTTCAATTTTGGTTATTGTAAAAATATTCTTAAATTTAATTACAAGTGGCATTAAAAAGGGCCTTGAGCTGTAGGAACTCTGTCACATGTAAAATACTGAAGGTGTGAAGGTAGAGCAACCTTGAACGGAGCGATTTAATGAAAAATGTTATTACTTTATTAACTGTCATAGATTAATTTTAGGATGAAGTGGCATCAATTTAAAATATGAACGCTTAAAGGGCTTGATGACCTCCTAATGTCAGAAATTACCCCGTCCTGAGCGTGTTTGTCTTTGTCGCTGGAGGAGGTGACAGCAGGGGTAGCATTTGGTAGTGAATCCAGGGCCAGAATGTCCCTAACTAAGCAACAACTAATTTGATAATCAATGAGTTGGTTTGAGTAATTTTTTTAAGAGAAAAAAGGGAGAAATTGCCTGATTCTTGCTCCTTAAATGCAGATATTTGCTGGTTTCTTTAATTCTCTATAACAGTGAACTGAATATCTTTCGGTTGTGGACACAACAGGACATTTGAGGGAATCATTCTGGGCTTTGAGCAACATATTGACATTTTGCACCATTTTCTGACATTGTATAGACCAAACAACTAAATTACTGACAGTGAAAATAGTCATTAGTTGCAGCCCAACAAATCAGATGATATGAAATGTGTATACTGAAGACTTTACTCAAACATTCCAGTGAGGGGAAAAAAAAAGAAAAGTGGAAAATATCCCCTCAGTGATCACACCGGGCATTAACCTGGGTAAATGGCATCTCAGTTAGTGGAGATAGAAAGCTTTTCAGTGTTACAGCTCCCATCAGACTGATGACCCAGACATATTTTTACATAAAATCCTGCCAGGTGCAGCTTCACAACATTTCCTGCAGCGCTCAGCACAGGGTACGGGGTAAACTGAATGAGCAATAGGCCCACATGCAGATGAATTTACCTGATCAGAACAATCCTTTTTGTTTTATTTGTTGTTGTTTTTGTGCCACACCTGTAGCCTTCCTCATTTAATTGTGTTTTCAAATTGTTAGCACCACAAAAAGGATGTTAGTTATTCACAACCAGTGCTCAGCAGCTCTGAGCGGTGCAAAATTAGTATATTCTATATAGGTTTTTCATCTTGTGGTAAAAACGTCAGCAAGGTAGTTCCTCTTTTAAGTGATAAGTGATCCAACGCTTTGTCTGAAGAACCTGGAATAGAAATAATTTCAATCACACAGTTGAATATCAAACTGTTTTGGAAAATACTCCCACATCTGATGACCCCAATTTCACAGCACAAAAAGCATAACAATAAAACGCGTGACTCATACTTGGGTCTGCCAGACAATAGGTGGGAATATAAGACAATTATTTTCAAGGAGCTTGAGGTCTGAGAGCTAATTTACATTTCAAGTAAATGTTATTGTATCTCCATGCCTGGTCCACTTGCTGTGAAATTGTTTCAAGCTGCTACAAAGGGCTCATCACTGTCAACAAAGTGCCACGGGAATGAATGGAAAAGGAAATTGAGCTGTTTTGCGCAGATATGGCTTTATAACGGCCACTTTCAATTTATCCATACTTGAGGGTGAGCTCCTACACACACTGCATATGA
Source organism: Epinephelus fuscoguttatus (assembly GCF_011397635.1). NCBI lineage: Eukaryota > Metazoa > Chordata > Actinopteri > Perciformes > Serranidae > Epinephelus > Epinephelus fuscoguttatus. The sequence continues at coordinate 27,882,172 of NC_064757.1, read as the reverse complement.
TCTAGTGTAGGGGTTTGAAGTATAGAATAAGGACTGATCATAATCCCCCCTGAAATAGAGTCTGCCCGAGTGACGGCACACATCTATCATTTTCAGCTCGTTTCAGGTGTGTGTGCATGTATGTTGGCATGCCTTTGAGTTTCAGTGTGTGTGTGAGTGTGATTGTATTAAAGAAGGTGACAGCCCCCCCAGTGGTTTGATCGTAGCTGATTTATGTGATGTACGGATTGAAGGATTGCGGTAGCAGTTAATGGTAGTCCTCCGTGTAAAGGACAGGACAAGGTCAGACAAAGACAGACCGTGACTACTGAGGATCTGCTCCTTGTATAGGAAGTCTCCCTGATCACATATAAAGTTGAGACTCATCTTTATTATTTGTGCTATCATGTCTTGTAAGTGCAGCACCACTTGGAGGAGCCACTGCTATGTTTCGGCCCAGGCAGTGGCTGCTGCTGCTGCTCCACACTGAGAACTGAGGCTTACTTTCTATTCATTTATTCCTGCCTACAAGAGCCCATCTTCCATTAAAAGTGGTTCAGCACTGATCTTAAAGCTGCAATCAGTGACCAAAACACAATTACTAAATCAATAGGATAATAATTTGCTCTGCCATCTTTAGAAGTGAAAGGAACTCCACGAGACGGGAAAATCCACTTCAGTCAATGGCTGCGAAATGAGACTGATTGGATGGTACACGGGGAGGTTTAGTGAGCATCAAACAAGTGTCACTCTAACAGCACTGTGATGTACCGCAAAATGGGTTGTAATTTATTTTAATTTGAAGACGGAGCCTTGCAACGGCTTTGACTGATTTGTTTATTGATTGCTTCATTTTAGTATTTACCATCTAAGCATGGGTGTTACTTTATAATCTTCCTGTGGCTTCTCTCCACAATATTAGCTTGGCAAATTTAGCAAAAGGCGTTCTTGATTAATATGGTCTGTGCAGAACTTGCCGACAAAGAAGATGAAAGTGACTGGCTATTTCGACAAAGCCACGGCGCCTGCTCATCTCAGCTGATTGAATGGCTACAATAAAAGGCTGAGATACTTTTGAGCGATTATTCAATAAGCAGCTGCGGGAGCTCAACAAGAAAAAGGAGACGTTTCACACAGTAGCTGAAATTTAGAGCACATTAGACAGCCCTGACCTTCTACTGCTGGGTGAGGAGAAACCATAGCTCAGCTCAATTTTAGCTCACTCCCCTAATGTGATCACACAGGATAAACTCTCATCGCTCTCCTAAAGATGGCAGGAAGTTAATTGAAAAAGCCAACAGAGGATGTATCAAAGGGACAGGGGAAGAAATAGCAACTGCACAGGGCAGTTTTCATATCTGGATCTCTCTGGTGGGGGATCTCTAGGTCTAATCGCACCTCACCTAACTAATGCTTGAGCCCAGACAGCAATCAGCCCCCTGTGGTTGCACTGTAGGCACACACCCTGCCACACTGATGCATCACACATACCAAGAATCACAAATAAGACTCTGCCTGCAAAAGAAAATAAAACAAAAAAAAAGACAAGCTTGGTTTGTTTTAGTGCACACTGGTGTTGCTGACTGGCAGGTCTTGCAAGCACCAGTGAGACCAGTAAATTGCCACTGAAGTGTTGCTGTGTCTGAAAGAGGGGAGCGCCACGTGACTGGTTATTGAGTCTAAAAACGTATTTGTGTCGGGGAGAGTGCACACGTGCATGAACAGTCCTTCCAGCCCAGTTCGGATCACTGTGGTGGAGGAGATTTAGAAAGATTTGTCTGCAGTTTTAATTGAGAATTTGCATGAAAATACTTTTATCCTCTTAGCGCATCTCTCAGGAGCATGTATAACAAGGTAAATAATACAGGCTGACTGAGATCAAGAGTGTGATGTCTTTTTACTCATCTACTTCTCCCTCTGCGTTCTTTGTATCTGCGCCATGTCTCCTGCTGATTCAGTTCTTGCTAAATTAGCCTTGTGCTCTCAAGGCTGAAACCCACATTATTTTTGAGAATCATATTTGGGCTCTGGGCCCACCCTGAAGAGACAGCGGGAGATGGAAAGAGGGAGAGTTTATTTCAGTCATTTTAACAGCTCCTTCAAGCCACGTTAGACCTTTAGCTGACTTAGAGCCACTGGGAATATTCCGCAAAGTCGATCATGGTGACACTGTGAATTTTTATAAGTGGCCATTAATGACACGAGAGTGTGCAGTGAGACACAGAGTTCTTGACAGTTGCAAAATGTCAACTGCATCGCCACGTTAAGGAGAGCTCATATCACACTGTCTGTTAATTAGAGTTTGTTTTTTTCCGTGCTCTACACACGACCAGAGAAGCTGTTTACAGTTCCAAAACTGCAGTCTGGATAAATTGAAAATAATTGACTGGGTTTTTCTGACAGGCGCCAATACAATAGAGGTGCAACCGTGTAGGATGTGTCAAGTACAACATAGCCAGCAAGGCTTTGCAGACAGCTTAATCATGAGGACTTACGTCATTGTAACACTTAATGAGTGTGGAGGGATGGTAAAAAATATGAGTTGCCAAGAAATGTTTAGACTGAAAAAGGGATTTTGGTGGCTACACTGCGAGACAAATCAGTGCCTGCAACTGTGGTTAAGCTTAATGGTTTGTAGCAGTTAACACTTGCAGAGATAGCTGATATATGAGCACAGGTCAAGGCTGTGGTTGGCCCTGAGGTTATCTTGTGGTCTTGGGTGCAGACTACACTCCACTGCTGTACTAAATCCCACCGAAATTCACTTACAATTTCAAATTTTTCTGCGCGATCATTTGGTGCACCCCTCACTTCGAATGACACTGTTCTCACAAGCCCAAATTAAAAAAAAACCTGAAGGTGTAAATACTTGAAATGCAAACATGATTGGTGTGAAAGAAAAAAACGATACTGTAAATTGTCCCTGCTGGATGCCACGTTGATAAACAGCGGGAAGGAGAGTATGCTAAGTAAGAACCTGACAGCAAGGAATGCAGGCGCTATCTATTCTGCCAGTGTGTGTATGATATGTATGTGTGTGCTCATGCTGGGTGCAGTGCATATATTCTGGCCCCTATACATATGCACATGGTGCTTTTTTATTGCTGTTTATTTATCCCAAAGGCAACATCGTGCAAAGCCTGTGCACCATGACCAATCCGTCTCCTCTCTTCTCCTCTCCTCCTCTCTGAGCTCAATCGATGGAGACTGTCCGGCCAGCTCCGTCTGTTTTTCTGTCCGCTCTAATTACCTGGCTGTCCTGTCACTCCACATCTATTTAGTGGAGATGTGCCAGAGCTGAAGGACCAGAGTGGAGGATAATGTGTCGCCCGTTTGGCGGACCTCTCATTCAGAGTACGTCCAGTGTCGCCGATGAGCCCTGGTAGACAGGGGTAAAGTGGAGTTGGTGTTGTTTCTTAGCTCATGGACCATGTAAATGAAGGCTTGTGTGGAAAACAGCAAGTGGCATGCAGGCATATGGGATGCTTTTGTAACAGGCAGATGAAAAATGAATTGTAAGCCTCTGTATCACTAATGTGGAGCACAAACAACCATAGAAGAGTCACTGTTGCAGGGGAAATACATTATTCAGGGCCTGCATACATGCGTTCCACACAAAACATAACACACAGAGGGGACACAGTGGGAGTTGTTATAAAAAAGTCAAATAAGGGGTTCTGAATTGTCTTCTTACTTTGTTGATACTTCTGGCTGGTTGGTAACAACGGGACGGACGTGACAGGAATGCCTAAACACAAATAGCCTGCCTATATATGCTCCAATCAAACCACGCCTGAGTTCGATTATTTGCATCTTTGAAGTTTGACAGGATTTTCCGCATGTGTCTCAACACTTGACACGCTATGAACAGATGTGGACATCCAGTTCAGCACAATTGGTTTTGGCGTCGTGGTGTGTTTGTGTTTGTGTTTGTGTTCGTGTGTGTGTGAGACAGAGACAGAGAGAGAGTAGAGAGAGACAGGCAGGTGTAGGCTCGAAGGTTATTAGGCCAGGTAAACAGAACAGGGTTGTGTAACTCTGGCTGATAATTCACTGACCTTTACCTTTTACACTCTAATGCATTCTAATAGGCCAGTAGATCCCAGCATGGCTCCTTTCTCACCAGCACACACACACATGCATTGTGTTCGCCCCATCACCACACACAAAGGCGAACACACACACATGGACTCACGAGTACATGGTTGTCTAGGAGATCAAAGCTTTCATATTCTCAAACCACAAAACCCCTGGGAGGTGGTATAAACTTACCTCAGCCTGTCAAGATAGAGCTGCCTAGCCTGAAAACAATAAACAACGAAATTCAAAAACTACGTACACTGCATATAAATTTTTTTCCCCCACATTTAGTAAAAACTTCACATAATGTCACCTAAATTTATTTATTTTTTCAATCCAGCGGAAGGTTTTATTTATTTTTTAACTTAATGACATGATCAGTTTGGTTTAATTGAGATGAGCTGCCTCCTCACAAATGTTTTTTTTATTTTTTATTTTTTGCTAACCCCGTCTTTCCGATTGCCTCTGTGTGACTGAAGCCTGCCTGTTTTCAGAGGTGGCACGCACCATGCAAAAGAATGACCGGTCCGGGGACGACAGCCAGCGGGACAGTGTAAGTGAACACCATCTTCCCCCTTTATATCTTTTTATCATTCATCTTTATATTACTTGTCATCTTGATAGTCTATGGTTTCCTTCTGCATATGGCAAAACCATCCTTATGTTCTAATTGCACAGCACATGTAGCCTAAACATGTAAGGGTCTGGGATAATGTACATTTAAACGACTGTGGATGACTCGATTCAGATAATGTTCTAACATTTATGGATTCCACGAAATTATAAGTTTTAACACAGTCAGTAAAAGAGCTACTCAATTATATCTGTGAATTCACAAGTTCAGACCACAGAATGTATACAAATGAAAATTAATATAGTATAGGCTAGGGCTTCTAAGATATAAGCTACCCATCACTCTGATGACTCTTTAGCATCAGACTGAACTGCCAATTAGATTTAAAGAACATGACATTGCCCCCAGTGGAAATAATGCCCCCTGGCAAGAACAATGTGATTGGGTTGGTGGAGCAATGTTTAAGTGGAAACAGTTTGTAAGTATTCATTCCAAAACTGCTTATCCTGTTAGGAGCTGTGGGGGGGCTGGAGCCTATCCCAGCTGACACTGGGCAAGAGGCAGAGTACACCCCTGGACAGGTCACCAGACTATCACAGGGCTGACACATAGAGACAGACAACCACTCACGCTCACATTCACACCCACGGTCAATTTAGAGTCACCAATTAACCTGCATGTTCTTACACTGTGAAAAAAACTCTACACTGGCACAAAGAGAACATGCAAACCCCTCAGAGAAAGCCCCCCCACACCCCAGGATTCAAACCCTCCACCCTGTGTTTCGACCAGGAAACCCTCTTACTGTGCAGCAGCAATGCTAACCACTGCTCCACCGTGCCGTTTTCTAACCACAGAAAGAATATGCAAAATAATGTATAGGCATTGTGCAGGCCAGGTCTATAATAATAGTAGTGTGGTGGTTAGCACTGTTGCCTCGCAGCAGGAGGGTTCCTGGTTCAATCCCAGAAGGGAGCCCTTCTGTGCAGAGCATGTTTTCCGGGTACTCCGGCTTCCTCCCACAGTCCAAAGACATGCAGGTTAATTGGTGACTCTAAATTGTCCGTAGGTGTGAATGTGAGTGTGAATGGTTGTCTGTCTCTATGTGTCAGCCCTGTGATAGTCTGGCGACCTGTCCAGAGTGTACCCCGCCTCTCGGCCAATGTCAGCTGGGATAGGCTCAAGCACCCCATGTGACCCTCAAGAGTAATTTAATTTAATTGTAAATGTATTTTGTACACTCTGTGGGCCTCACTCTGTGGTTTTGCAACAAAATATAATCAACACTTATGGATATCCTTTTTCTGATCTGTTAGGGATTCAGATTCAGATTCAGAAAACTTTATTGTCTGTCATAACAGAAAATCTTCTTCGACGTGGCTCCACATACAAGACAAGACAGTACGGTCTCGATTAGTATCAGTCTTGTTTCAGTTTAGAGTATTGTCTTGGTATCGAGAATTGTGATGCTGACCTTGGTACACAACAGTAATTTAAAGTTTAAATTTAGATTTTACCCATTTTAAATACTAAAAGAAAATAATTTTTCACCCACAGAGACTGTGGCTTGGTTCAAACCAGTTTTGGCCACTGTGGTGATATGGGATGAAAATGTGACACATTTTGTAAATGTGAGATGATTCAAATTTGAAACAGACTTGTGAATATACCTGAACTCATTCTGCTGCTCACTGGAGAGATATTTCACCAGAATATTTTTCACTGACAGCCCTGGATTAGTGAGGTAAAATCTTTATTTTGTATGATTAATTTATGTTTTATTTTTTCACATCATATACAGTAAGTGTGAGGTTTTCATGATGCTTCATGCCAATTCCATTTGATGTACAAGGAAAGATGGTCTGTTATGTTTGGTACAAACCAGGACTAAATGATTCTGGAAACATATCTTATTACAATTATTTTGAGTGATATTGCAATTGTAATATGATTTGTAATATTAGCAGGAGAGGGAATGATAACTTTTACATTATCATTCCCAGTTTCATTGAAAAACATATTAAAATGATGGCGTGATTTTTGCGGGGATCTGTACCAAACAAAGGTATATCCTTAAGTCTGTAGAATATGATATGCAGGTCAGGGCATCTCTGCAGCATGATATGGCTCAGCATATATTCAGTTTAAAATGGCATTATAACACACACTCCCCATTTTACAAACATTGCACTTTCTGCGATTTGAAAGTTGCAGTTATCCATTTTGCGATTTCAATAATTATTCAGCCCTAGTACATACCGAGAATACAAACATGTTTCAGTGCAGAGGTGTATGTGAAGCAGAATTTAAACACAGCAATGTAACTTAGTGTGCATTACCTATAGAAACAAAAGAAGAGAAAGGCTTTATTTGTGTGTGTTACATAAGAACCAGTAATTTGGATGATTTCATCTCTTGTATGGTATTTTCCTTCCATTGCATATCTTCTTCGTCACACATCCCCCACAACAGCTACACCACCATCATCTAATGGACTGCATCTAGGTTTTCACATGATGTTGTCGGAGTTGTGCGCAAGCTGTCCATCACCCACCACTTTCCATCTGGATATAGGCAGGTTTCTAGAAAATCCTAAGAAACAACTCAGAGAGGTCAGAGCTGCTGTGTTCAACAAGAGATGGAGCTCGGATAGAGCAGCAGCAGCAGCAGCAGACACTACCAGGCTTATCCCACCCCCTCCCCGTGCATGAATAAGATATTCAATCATACGTCTCGGTTGTTGACCTTGAGTTTGAAGTTCAAACGTAAGGCCAGCGTGCGAGTCTTTCAAATTGGCTGACATCAGAGAGGAAATACAGCGAGTATGCAGATGGAGCATTTTCCCTGAAAAGACTCTCGTGGGAATATCAGCCAAAACATAAATGACAGATTTAAAATGAGAGAGAGGAAAAAACTATTTCCGTTCCTGCTGTAAATTTGCCACATGGCCCACATTTCTCTGTGAATCATTGTGAAAGATGAGACGGAAATGTCACATGGGCCATTAGAGCCCGGGGCTAAGTTTCCCACACATTCAACGTCGTCTTAGCGTGAATAGAATCCATATAACCAGCTCTACAGTTCAGATGCACTCTGCTGTATGTGGCATTGAACAGTATGTGCTGTACTGTATACTGTAATTTTCCAAAGTCTAAATGATGCTGACAAACTCTTTGTGTCTCCTGTGGGGAAACACTAAAGCCAGAGCTCCACAAATGATTACCCACCAGATAGACTGCTCAAAGTGATGCATAACATTACACTAAAACAAAATCATGTTGTCCCACTGACACTATATTAAAAAGAGCTGCACACATGCAAATGGTTACTTAAAAAAAACTAACAGCGACAGAAACAAATGACCTTTAAAATGGAATAAAACCACTACTAATGGAACAAAAAAACTGATTGATGATTCACATTTTGTGTCACTGAGGAGGGAATGAATTTTAAAATTACACAACTGCACTTTACTAAAAACATGTCCCAGGGAAAAAATATTGAATTCTTAATGTCTTGTCCCTTTGTTAGTGGTGGAAAGCAGCAGTGAGCAGGATTCGTAACCGAGCAGCAGTAAGAGATTTAGCGAGGTGAGCAATAATTCATGTCTGATGTGCCTCTGATTAATGCTGTCGTCAATTAAGACAGAGTGAAGGGCACGGGGCAAAGGGGCAGAGAGGAGAGACAAGTGTTACGAGAGATATGGGTGGGACGTTGGGAGAGGACAGGTAATTAGAGAGAGGAGAGGAGGGGTGGAGGGGTGAGGTTAAGACAAGAAGTGAGCGTGAAAAACAAACTGTGAGCAGCAGAGATGCTCCCTCTTCATCCTGAGGGGCATATTGAGGTAGAGCAGGGACACAGGCTGCGCTGATGAATACGTTTCGCGAGGCTCTCGGGGGCTGTCCAATCAGGCAGCGCCATTGATGAATAGTCATGAGTCACCTTATCAGCATCACCATGGTTACGCAGATGTGACTGCGGCCCTGTGAATGTGATGAGGGAATAGAAATGGGCCAAACGCCGCTCCGTCTCTTCCCGCGCACATCTTGATCGCCAATTAGAGCACAGCAGGGGAGCATCCAGGCCATGTGTTTGGGCCTCTCTGGCCTCGAGAATAAGGAGAACGGGTTTTGAGTGAGGTGAATGGACAGGGGAGGATATGATGAAGACGACGGTTAGAGATTGAATACATGGGAAAAGTGCAAAGCAGCAGCAGGAGAAGGAGGAGGAGGATTTGGATTCAAGTTGAACTATTTGATGACTCAAAATCACATTAATCACCACTAAAGCCAGTTGACACTCAGCACATACAGGTGAGGGCTGGCAGGATGAGGAGAGGGGAAGTGGATGACAAGATATTAAATGAAAAGAGCCGGGAAATTAGATTGAACAGGATCAGAGGAGGGGAACATGATCAGAGAAGCGGAAAAGTGACTGAAGGATGAGCAGGACAAAAGGCAGGTGCAGGAGATCAAATAAAGAAAAGGGACAAGGGATAATGGAATAAAGGGCTTGGACAACATGTAATGATTTATGTAACTCCCCCATCTCTTACACAGACATCTTAAAAAGAGCAGCAACACTCTGAGGTTCAGTTTTGTGATGGTCAATACCCAAAGGTGCCATGTCACTGTTCTGACAGCCCAGAATTCCGAAGCCCCGTTAGTCTGAAAAATGTCCCATTGCACCAAAAGCCCATCTCTCTGACTGCCTCTTATCCCAAAAACAAACTCCGAAGTCTTGTTTCTCTGAAAATACACACTCCCTGCACTTAGTTTCAGTTCTCCAGTGGCGTTTGAGACACTGATTCCAGGTGTTTTTACCAACCCTGTGAGGCAATGAGCCATCAAACCCCAGTGCTTTTCCTGCAACTTCTGAGGCCTCAGATGTGTGTGTTTTGAGTCAGAACATAGTATTTTCCTAACCATAACCAATAGGGTGTAATGATTCACAAAATGTATGGTTCAGTTTGATGCTACACAGTGGTGTCACAGTACAGTACACTTTCAATACAGCAAAAAAAGTAGAAATGTCAGAGAAAGTTCACTGATTTTTTTAATGCTATTTTAATTCATATATCTATTAAAAACTAACATCATAAAGTATAATATTTATTGACTTTGAACAATGATGGAGCTATACCAGAGTGACCCATCTTCTGGGCTGTCTTCTTAGGGCCGTTTCATAGTCGACGCACGCAAAGCGAGCAACGCACTTCCTTTCATATCAACACATTGAATGCAAGCGACGCGAGCAACACTTGAAATGCAATACATCGCTTGCACAATAGGGGGTAGCAGAGTCACCGGTACATTCCGGCTAGCTAGCACTGCTGTAGCTAGCTAGTATTGCTATTTTATTAGAGTGCAGGGTACTAGAACTGTCATATAAATGGGGTACGAGTTCACAAAGTTTTTCCTTTTCGCCCACCATATTTCATATGAGCTTCTTCTGTGAATAACAAAAAGTGGTTAATTTCAAGTATGCTGCTTGCATATAAGACAAAATCAGCTCCTTATTAAATTTAAAATATGCTATTGCAGTTATATTAAAAAAAACAAGCAATAGTGACAATACCATTTCTTAAATATTCTTGTTTTTTAAATTTTTATTTAAAATTTTAAAATATATATAATATATAATATTAAATATATTTTATTTTATTAATTTAATTCAATTTAATTTATTTTATCTTATTCTATTTTATTTTATCCTATTAATTTAATTTAATTTAATTTTTTAATGTATCAAAGCTAATGTCACAATTTGTTTTCCACTACAGAGTAGGCTCTCATATCTGTGGCTATGAATGTACTTTTGCTCTGTCTGAATCAGTTGGGAATGACTGCCTAAATGCTGAGGGGTTAATGTTAGTGTGTAGCTTGTGTTGCCCCTTGTTTCCATCTAGTTTCACCTGTTGACACACTGGGGTGATGTCAGTGTAAATAAATGGACATGTGTGAAGTATTCCCGCTAATGTAACCTACTGTCGTGTAGCTGATGTGACATACTGTTGTTTTTTTAAAAAATCTGCCACGCTCTAGCTATCACCCTCATAATTCACAGCAAAACCAAAATGGCTCTAAAGGTCAGATCTGTCTTCTATTTCTGGGCTGGTAATGGCAGTACAGGCGTTACAATCATATTGCAACGAGCTAGCTTAGCGTAGCGTGGCTCCCAGTATGTCTCACTTTGGGGTGGGAGGGGCTGACAGCGTGCAGCCTTGTTGAGCTCAATGACAGGGGGAACATCATGTTTCACATAGTTTAAGATGTATATTTTATTTTCCAAATATAATAGGATTCATTCAACAATCATTTGGTTTGAAACATGTACCAAACTGAAAGCCTTGTACCAAACAGTTCAATACAAATATGGCTGTTGGAGAAAGGGCTTTTGATCCAATGGGACATTTTTCAGGCCAATGGGGCTTCGGATTTTTGGGCTGGCAGAGTGGGTCCATGTCATGAGTTCGACAGCCCATTGGTTCGACATCCCATTAGTCCGACCGTCCGCGGTGCTGAACGGCTTGCGGCGGGCGTATGGTGTGCCGCGACCGGCTTGAGGCGGAGCAGGCTCACGGCTTATGTGTTTGTCACTTTCTTTTTCATTTTAACCCACACCATGATCTTTTCCTGACCCTAACCAAGTGGTTTTTTGTGCCTAAACCTAACCAGACCTTAACCACAGGGCATCATGATGATTTCGGAACGGACTTCGGAACAATGAGTTTAATATGGTCGGAACAATGGGATGTCGAACCAATGGGCAGTTCCCGTCAGAGTAACGGGCCCTTCTGAAAAGCTACTTCTCTACCTCTTATCACTTGTTGGATTCCCCTCAGGATTTGATTTAATATCTCAGCTCCTTCTTAATTCACTCTCCACTAATTTTCACCCAATGAAATTTTACAGCACCACACACAGCAGAGGTCATTGTTACGAGAAACCTGATAATAGCAGTCTTCTTATCACGGATTTGACAGGCCCAGTGCAAACAATGTTAATTGTTTTTGAGCCGCTGATTATCTGCCTGCTTATTTATTTATGAGAAAGTGGAGCTATCTACTGCATATTTGAAACATGTAATTAGATTAGCAGGCAGCTCCGTACAATGAGGACATAACTCGGGCACTCTGGGAAATTATATGCCAAAACTCAACGGGGCAAATTTGTTTTATTTATCTGGTCTGTGCGCACAGGGTGTGTCTGCCTCTTCTGTTGTATGCAGGGAGCCTGCAGGTAAAGGCATCATCCGTGCACATATAGGTAGGCAGGCTGGATATTTATTCTGCTACACTTCGTGTAAAGAAACATTACCACCCGCTCACCATTCTCATTTCACAGCCTGTTGACTGCGCTTAAAGTGCGATTAATCTTGCACAAGTTGTTAGGCAGCATGCTCAGCGCGGATGTGGAGTTGATGCATAAAGAGCGGTGTGTGAACCCTGCCCGCAAAGGTCGACATGGAGGATTCATGGAGTGATGAATGTGCCATCCTGTTTGTGTCCTACTTTACCCAGATTCAATTCATGGATGTCACACATAGTATCTGTCTTTCTCGCTTTCCTTTTACGAAACAATCCAGACACTAATGCTTTATCTTCACAGCAGCTTTATTGGTTGTAGATACAACACATTGCAAGTGGGCTCCACTTTATCTCTCTGTATTACAGCACAGTGACCCTGACCCTTTGCACAGATGAGGAATACACAGAAAATGTGTCATGGGATTTAAAAAACATCAGCCTATCCTCTACTTATCAGTGTTATATAGCATTTCTGCATCTGCTACAAAAGTTTCCCCCCTTCTTGAAGGTTTGAGACACCTCCAGGGTATTTTATCTAATTTTGTCGTGCACAGACCGGCGCATCTCGGAGCCATGCCTTCCACAGACGAAGACTCTAGGTCTTGTCCCTGACAGACATTTCTCCCGCCTCAGGCTACTGAAGAGGGGCTCTTTGAAACAAATTGATTCATCTCCCTCACCTCCAATATGACTCTTCAGTGCACCATTGTTACTTCCTTATCATCTGTCCTCCTAGTTTTCCCACACTTAATCTTTTTCTCATGTCTCATTTTTGTCACCTTTCCTGCTGAGATAAATCAGAAACAAGACTATATGTGCCACTATAGTGTCCTCTGTGTTTATTCGCCTTTACAAACTACCATATCTTGCTATCATGCTGTGAAATTGGATACTTGATTGAATTTATTTATGACGTGCTATGTTGCATTAAAATAAAAATGTTTATCCAAATCGTACAGTCCAAGGCTTAATGCAAATATGAATAGAAATGTAAAACAGCGTTACCGGAAATAGGAAAAAGGGGGAAAAAATCTCACGGCTTAATGTATGCAATGAATGTCTAAGAATAGAAATGCAATTTGCATGTAACAGTGGCAGCAGACACCTTGCTGAGGCATAGACATGCTTGATATCGCACACAATGGAAGGTAAATAACACAAAGAATGTTTGAATTCAGCATTACTGCCACATGTGGTGCAGCAGCATGCACCTACACTCTGTATTTAACACGGTAAATGTGTGATGAAACTGAGGCTCTCTGATGATTGATGGAGAATCAAGACCTTTAGAGAACCACTTAATTATGAAAAACACTTTATTTTCCTCATACTGTTTTTGCTGGAGCACCTGTATTCACTCTTTGTCTGAGATGCTCTCTTTTAACACCTTTAATCTTTAAGCTCCCCTCCCGAAAAAACCCAGCCTGCTCTGATTGGTCAGCATTTCCGAGTGCTCTGTACCTCGTCCTCTCTGCGCCTTCATTGTCAGTGAGGAAGGACTGTAGCAGTGTACTTGCAAACACAACTGGACATGTTACCGCAGGAATATGATCCAAAATCAGGGGGAAATTAGCAACATTGGTTACCAAGATTACATGTTTCCCTGATGTTAGCATGTAGCTACATGTAGCAGTGTAGGCCATGTAATATTAACACTTGCAGTAGTGTGCTTGGAGCAGATGACCGTATGAATAAATACGTCACAATCTGAAGCCATATTGTAGCCAGCGTAGACAAAGACATTGGAACAGGATTTATTAGGTTTAGATATGAAAAATATTGAATTATGTATCTATTCTAATCCATTTTTACCATGAAATAATGTACAAAAGGCCTCCAGAGCACTTAAAAATATGCATCTCTCTACTTCCTTACTGTGTATTCTTATTAATACCTTAGCAGAAAACATTGTTTCACTACATTTACCTGATAGAGACATGATACTGGTCATGTTGCAGATTCAGATTTTACTTAAGAAAGACACATTGCACTGATAATGCCTGTCTTTCAATCTGCACTTTAAGTTAAAATTTAAATGTAGTAGACTATTTTTACTGTGGTCGTTTGGAGTACTTCCTCTACCACTGCACATAGCCTGCCAACATACTCAGTTAGAGGATGGGTGGAAAGTAAAGCAACACAATATTTGCCCAGAACCCCTAAATCACTAAAGCCGTCCCAAAAAACCCCCCAAAACACTGCCTGAAAGTCACGGATACTTGCGGTCAGAATCAAAGATGACATATGTAACCTTATCCAAATAGCCTTATTAGTCACTTGCTGTATCCTCCGTGATTATAAAGTAGAGCAGGGATTTTATTAGCAGAGACATTTTGCAGGCAGTAACATTTTGTTTTGAATAAGTATTGCAAACTTACACACTTAGCATGTTGCAATGGCAGAGTTTCGATTATCTTGTAAGCTCTCCTTTTGTGATTGTTAACTCCAGGAAAGTGAAGGAGAGTTCAGTTGTAATGTTAGTTTTTCAGCATCCGAGCTGCAGTCAGAGATTCCTTGCTTTAAAGTTAGGATGCTTTCACACCTGCCCTGTTTGGTTCGAACTCAAGTTTGTTTGCCCCCTAAGTGTGGTTCATTTGGGCAGGTGGGAACAGAGCAATCACACTCGGGTGCACACCAGAACAACTGGACCGAGGCCACCTCTTCAAGAAGGTCTTGGTCCTGGTGCAGTGCGTTTGTGGTGAGAACGTGTTCCGACTTCGATCTGAACCAACTGCAGTCACATGACATATTGTTTGGGTTAAACATGAACATGTTACAGTCCTGGAGGATTATTAATGTGCACCTCCTCCTGTACTGCCTTAATATGCACATTCAACACATCCAATGCATCAAAACATTGTTTTCTAGTTGGAGCCGCGCCTCGTTTTCAAACTGTATGGTTTGACTAAAATGAACAATGACAGCAATATAGTTCACGATGAGCAGCTCTAAAATCAACCTGCGTAGTTGTCCCTCCATTGTGACATTAGAAAGTGTCACATTTATCTTGCAAGTGTACTCTTCTTCAACGCTTTGTTTACTTCCTGGATTTTTCCCACATGGAAATTCTGACCAATCAAGAGCAGCTTTCTTGCACAAGTCATTTGATCTGGTCCGCTCGTAAATGCTGCTGTGAGAAGGTGAATCAACTCTAGGCAATTATGCAACCATGTAACAAAATTAGTCCCTGATTTAGACCAAAGCAAGACAACTCTAGGTCTGAAAGCATCTTTAGGCCCCCTTTAACCTACATATGAATATAAACTTAAGTCACTGTTTCACCATGTCAGTTCCAAGTCCAAAAGGGATCCCCCATGTTTTTTTTATACAGTATATTGTATGATGTATCTCCAATGCAAAACACTGTTCCCATGTACGGATACTATGGCACCCTTATATTAACCTGTGTCTGTGGAATTCTTCATAGTGTAGGTCTAGGACAAAAAGAAGAGTGAAACAGTAGAATATTCCCAACCCACCACGCCTTCTTTATTCATCTCCTGACCCGGATAAAGCCGTGAGCACTGTGTATCGTAGGAGATGAACTGAGTTAATTTTTATTACCCCACAGGATACTGTGTTTTACAGCTAAGTGAGCCATCAGACGAAGCAGTAAAAACCCACACCCTGGTTGTAAATACCAGTAAGTCGCACCAGGTCGCGGCAGGTAATGCTGTGTTGTTGAGGCAACCCTTTTACTAAGACAGCATATGCCAAGCAAATGTGCTGCTAGAGACACTCAGATTGTGGAGTAACATGAGCCATGGATATCAAATTTACTTAAATAAATCAGGTTGCATAGTGTACGCGCTCTCTTTGGAGACAAAGCTGTGCAGGCAGAGGGCAGATTGTCGATAAAACCTCCTTTTCTCTCCTTTGTTTCAAATGTAGTATAGGCTTCCAGAAAGCCGAGTTTCCTATGTACCGGCAGATAAATGGAAGGACTAAATTGTTTTTTTTTCCAACCAGGTGATTTACTGCATCTCCTCCAATAGCAATCTTTCTTTCTCATCTCCTGTCTCTTTCTCTCTCTTCCTTTTTTTCTGTCAGTGTTAACTTCTATTCCAGTCACTTCTTACATTGCTCCCAGGCTTTACCCAGAATCCATTTAAGATTCACTCTCTGTTAAAAATCAATTGCTAAATTTGGAGTACAGAGATGAATGATGGCACTGACGGTGAAGGGTTGCACATACTGAATACAGCGCAGGTTGCCCCCTGGCTTGAAGCAATGATGGTGCATTCCAGTGTTTTGAAGCATTTCATGAATACAGCTGGTTAGTCAAGTAGCTTTTGGCAAAACCTCTGCTGAGTTCCTATGACCTGATCCAAGATTGATACCGCAGTTAGCAGGGCATGTTATCAACATGGATCTAGCCTTAGAATGTAAAACTGATGTAGCATACATTAATATATCATCACAAACTGAGACTGATATTTTTTTCTGAGAGAGGAAGTGAGGGAATGCTTCTTAGCTCACCATAAGCGATGCTCCGACACTCAGCGGATGGTGAGATAAAGACAGCAAGATAAAGAAAGATGCATCAAGGAAGAGAGCTCTTCCAGACGTCAACACGCACTGCATACTGATGACTCCACATCATTATCTTTCTATGAAATTATTTCTATATGAGCACAATTATCATGAAACAAAACGAGCTGGCAGGGCTGAGGTCTTGTCCAGATGCTGTTTTCACTGTGAACTTATAAAAGATTGAAAGGCCAAGCAGCACCAAACTGTCTTAATCTCTCAAAAGGTCAACAGAGAAAAAAGGTGCTCATTAAATATTCCATTTATAAAAAAGGAATGGCCTCCTGTTGGCTGATAAAATGGTCTAATTGATACAAATTAATTCATAAGTCACTCACAAGGGAGGGAGTAACTTTAAAATCTCTAATAGAAGAAACAGAATCCTTATGTAACACAGTGTGAGCCCGAGTGATGTAACTTGCAAATGGAGATGGATTGTTGGCAGAAATGCCTGATGTTTGATGTGCAGCAGGACCATTTAAAAGGTGGTCCATTGAAAAAGGAGTCCAGATCGTTTCATTTAATCACAAACTCAGCAGAGAAGACTAGAAGTGGACTGAATTAGGATTATGGGAATGTAATAAAATGAGCCACGATGTGGTTGCCTCTGAGTCCTCAATAAATGAGAACTGCATGTGGGAAAAATACCTGAATGGAGCCAGCATTGAACAGCCTGCATATCTAAGAAGCCTCACATCAGGAGTCTTCATTAAGTGCTACAACTCTCAGCAGAAAAGGTGGTGAATTATTTTTCTTTGTTGAATAAATTCCAATTTACATACATTTTTAACCATTTCCATAATAAATGCACAAATCAAAGCAGAGTGTGCGTTGTGTTTTTCTCAAGTTTTGTGTGTTGGCTGGCCCTCGAACCTGCAAAATACCGATTTTATAATGGGCGCAGAGATGTCATGGTAATACATATTGATGTGCCGTCGTGATCAAAGTATCCTCAGGCTGTTTAAATAAGCTTTCCACTTTTCTGTCCTTACTCTCTTCTATCAGATTTCCTCTCAGGGCTGTGCAAACACATGTAAAGTGTGGGCTCAACTCAGAGCAGGACCCATTTCGCACTGATTTATTTACTCTCTCTGCTCCCAAAACCACATTAAATGCTCACTGAAACAATGTATTTCTCAAGTGAATTAAATACTTGTTAACCTTGACACAAAAGGAGGGTATAACTGTGTCTTGAGGTTGATTTGTAGACTTGAAGTGTCGCTCCGTCTATGGCAAATACTAATGTAAATCTCTGAAGAATTTATAGGACATTTGTTGAAAGAAACCTGCTGTGACGTCATTCACTCACTACATTACTACTTTGAATATACAGTTGGGTAGCTCATCTGTTTGCTAAACATTCCTTAGCTGTCCAATCTTAACCATACTAAGGCACAGCTGGCCTGGTGTAGATTTCTCTGGGAGAAAGACATTTAACATTCACTGCCAGGGTTTCCCACCTATTAATTTATTTGTGGCAGACTGCCAGAATAACAGCATTTTCCACCACATATAGATTTTCTATTTATGGAGACGTGCCTCTGTCTCTCTCTATCTCCTGCGGCAGAGTGTACTCTGGGCATAGACGTAGAGGTAGAGCATCAAGCTCAGTCAAAGTGAAACTTAATCGTTTGTTAATTCATATATCAATAAAATGGTTTATTTCCTGTATCAACAGTGCTCCAATTTTAGTCTTGTTAATCGTTTTTCCAACCTACTGTAGATGAAACCGGCTGCATTCCCATAGAAATGTGCACCCTGTGCCCCACAGCTGCGCCTAACTTGTGTAACAGCAGCAACAGAAAGTTTGCTTTCACTGTAAACTGTAAAAGCTGCTCCTCTAATCCATTGTTCTGATCCGATCTTATCAGCTCTGATCAATCGGACCACAAACTGATTCTAACTCGACAAACCGCTGCTGAAACCCCCCCCCCCCCCTCCCCAAAAAACCTTAAAGTTTCTGTGCTGCTTTCATGGATCCGCAAAAACCTCCGTAAGCTACCACCACACATACAGTCTATTTCTGTAGATCACTGATGTCTGCATTGTAGCTGATCTTTGATGCAACAATGTCAGAGGGTAACATCCAACACATTCTCATTCCGACCTTGTCACATATTTCCCCCTGATGCCGCTGGCCGCCGTTAAACTATAATGGCAACTGGCTGCGTATCATGCCAATGTTAAAGGACGCCTTTTTCGTTGGTTTCCGACACCGCAAGCCCCTGCCCAAGCGTCAGATTTTAACAACTTTGGAGTGAGACGGGGCTCTAACATCAGTGGCTCCTTCCTGCTCTTTGTTAAATTTGTGAAAGTTTACACTCAAAGTAACTCCAGCCAGAGTTAGACCTCATGCTCAAAGCCTTTTCTGAAAGTGAAACACATATTGTAATACTGAAAATACAAACGATAAAGCATAAATCTAACTTCTGTGTTGCTGTCTTAATCCAACTAACAGAGCGGATTTTAAATAGCTTGTTAGTAGCTACAGCTGATAAAGACTCCCACTCGTTTCAGCCAGCAAAGCTAACCATCGCCGCCGACTATAAATGAGGAGTTGTCTGAAATCCTGTTGTTTTAAAAATGACTTTAAATAATGCATAGCAAATCTGCCACCACCATTCTCGGAAACTGCAGATGTGCCATGCAAAAACAGGAGGGCAACAAACTGTCAATTATGGTAAGTTATTGAGATAGCTACTGTAAAAATAATGTCTTTTAATTTAATTTTTTTTAATTTTATATACTTTATTAATCCCCGAGGGGAAATTCAATTTTTCACTCTGTTGTCAATTACACACAGGTCCGAACACACACATCATTTATCATTAACCTTCACATTTTCCCACAAAATATAAGACATTTAGAAAATGTTAGTTGGCCTGTCTCCTTATTTCACAAAATATGACCCGCAGCTCACCCTGACCAAACATTTGGCCCAGACCACCATTGGCACATGACGTCCACAGAGAGCACAGAAGAGTCACAACAGACCAATTAACCTTTTACTGATCCCACTTATCATAAAGGGCCACTTCAGGCATTAGGAGAGACAGCAAAAGTGAGTGAAAATGAAGGACTGTGTGTATAATCTACTGTGGGAAAACACACACACACAGTTGGATGTCCTAACCTTTGTACGCTCTGCAGTCTCTTGTGCCATACCTCCCACCCATGCTTTTGACGTGACTAAAATCATTTTCACATGCCTTTAGTTCTTCTTAAGTTTACTTTTCCTTGGGGGAATCTCTATTTGCATATTATTTAATACGTTTTACTTTCCATTTTGAAATCTTTACTTTGGAGCGTTTATGTAAAGGAAAGTTCACGAAGAGGACGACTCATTTTGTTACTTTGAGTGTTCAGTTTTTCTTTCTTGGACTGACAAATGTATGGGCATAAAATCAAGTAAAACACAAAAGGCAAGCAGTTATAATTTTTTTGTGCATAAAGCTTTCATAGAGATATTTAATTGAGCTTAAGTGTAGTGCATTAAATAAAATACAAGTGCAAATATAATAGCAGTACACTGAATCACCGTAAGATTAACAAAAAGAGCAAAGGACCATCACATAAATTGTTTAGAAGGCTGTGAATATACTGTCAGGAGGTCACGGCTAATACTGACATAACTTACTTGGCTCATTAGAGCCATCATTCATCTGCTTTACCTTCAGCCTGATGAAAAGTGAGGGTTAATCGTGTTGGCTCCCTCGTTCTCCTCTGTAAGCCAGCGTCTGCAGCAATGAGTCTAATACAGGTAATTATGTAGAAATGAAAGGCTCAATGGCTTCCTGGATGAAGATTGGCATCTTGATGGATGCAGGGGGTGGTGGTGGTGGCAGTGGCGAGGGGAGGGTGTGGAGGTGTTTTGGCTGCTCGATGGAGGGTGAGGCTGAACAGTCACGACGGAGAGGGGGAACAAACCCACACACACCCACACCCACACAGATCAGTCCTTTGAGAGGTTCTTCTGGTCTAATAGAGACATATAATGCTGTAAGGGGCAGCGTATGCTGCTAACTGCCAGGATAATTCATTTGTTTGCACTTGGTGGGCAAATAGGTGTTTTTATTTTTCCAGCAGGCTGCCCTGGGCCATGCACGCACTATTGATCACCTCTGCTTGGCACAGCAAATCAATCCACTGTATGCAACACACAAAACAGGCCAAAATAAGAAAAAACAGGTAATTAATTTCAGCCGGCTGGTGTTACAAGATTATTAAAAGTAAGGCTAAATTATTGAGTAGGCAAAAACAGGCAAGTGCCCCAGGGCCTCAGACCCCAAGGGCCGCCTAAAAAGCTCCACGTCCACTGCACGTCGGATGGTTTTATGTAATTAGATTAACTGAAAATTTGGTGAGGCATTTTTTATCATCAAAATCACAAAACCAGCCAATGACACTTAAGCATTAGCTAATTACCTGCACCAAGGAGGTTATGTTTTTGGTTCAGTTTGTCTGATTGTTAGCAGGATTATGGAAAAACTGCAGGTCCAGTTTTAATCAAACTTAGTCAAAGGGCATAGCATAGGCCAAGAAAGAACCCAGTCAATTTTGGAAAAGATTGGAATAATGGGGATACACAAATTATTTTTCACTTTTGTTTAAATTTCCCTCCAATTGAAAAACATTTTCTTTCTTATAATATCTCCCTTAAAATGTCCAACCATGACTTTTCAGAATTTTATCTGTGTAAAGTTTGTTGCTAGAGAGTTGTCTTCATATTCCCTTTACTGAAGGGGGGTGAAGTCTGTGCACTCCCAAAAATCTTAGATTCAAACATATCCTGACCAAGATAGATTAGGTACTTCTCAAGTATGAAAGCCAATCAGGGTCTAATACAGAAAACACATATAGACGAGGGAACAGACACAACACTTGTGAGGAAACCTAAAAACCTCCAGCAGAGAACAGTTCCCGGCGGGCGTATTTCTGCCTTGATGGTGCGCCGTGACCAGCTCTGGGTCAGCTGGGAAAGGCTTGAGGCGGAGCAGGCTCACAGCTTATGTGTTTGCCACTTTCTTTTTCATTTTAACCCACACCATGATCTTTTCCTAACCCTAACCAAGAGGTTTTTGTGCCTAAACCTAACCAGACCTTAACCACAGGGCATCATGATGATTTCGGAACAACAGGACTTCGGAACAATGGGTTTAATATGGTCGGAACAATGGGACGTTGGACCAATGGATTGTCAGACACACATGCCCACACAATGCCCAGTCTGGGTAGTGTGCAGTGCAGAGTGGTGGTGATTAGCTAACCAGTGGGGACATGAACATGAAGGAAGTGGGGGGAGCACAACATGGTCAGTCGACCGCTAATCAGAAGGTTGGTGGTTCGACCCCTGTTCCCTGAGGTGTACATGGCCAACCTTCCTTGAGCACCCCATTTCTCCTGATTGCTGTGTCATCTGTGTTTGAGTATGAATGGTTATCACTCCTGATGAACAGGTGTCACCTTGAATGGTAGCCTTTGCCATCAGTGTATGAATGAATGGGTGAATACTGGCTTGTGTTGTAAAGCGCTTTGAGTGTTTGTTTATACTAGAAAAGTGCTACATAAAGGCAGTTAATTGAGCATTAACATGCACTACAACAGGAAAGTGACTCTGCTTAGGATGCCATTATTCCACTTTGTCTGCTGTACATCTTGTGTGCTGCTATATTAATGTTCTCAATGTCATATATTGCATCTTTGTGAGGTAGGGCATTAGGCATTGGTGGAGGTCTGCACTCTCCAAATGCCCTTCTAGTTTGTGATGTCTTGTAGCAAAACCTTGTGTCTAATTTAAGTTTTAATAACAATCTAACAACTTATGGGTGTGGACGAAATGGAGCAGAACCACTGGAAATTGTGTAGGCAGGGTGGCAGAGTTTAAGCAAGACACCAAAAAATGGCCCAACAAAACAAATCGGTATTGTAAAGAATCGTCTGTCCACATATTGCGATTTGTATAATGGCATCATAAATCACAGCCGTCTACAACGCTGCCTCTGTTAAAAGGTACATTTTTACTTCCTCTTCCATTGTCCAATATTCCAGTATTTGTTGTCAGAAACTTCTGAATCTGCCCTGTAGTGCCATCCAGTGCAGTGGTTCCCAACTGGTCCAGCCCTGTGGTCTAGATTTCTCCTTAGTCATTAGCTCAAGGTCCACACAGTTTAATATATTTAGCGTTATACTTGCGTTTGACCACGTTGTTGAGCTAGTTTGTCTCTCTGTTAGTCAGTCACTCTACAGGAGAGACACGACGCAAACATAACACAAAAATATAGTGTGTTTTTTACAAACGTGACATATTTGCGAGTCACTTGCGATCCATTCAGAATGGACCCAAGACCCACTTTTGGACTGCAACCCACCAGTTGGGAACCACTGATCAAGTGGATGTATCTATGCCAGTGTAGAGCGTGGAAGTATGCTGGCAATGGCGGTTATAACGTTTGAAATGAATAGATGTTTTCATACTTAAAATGATTATAAATGAGTCCTTAGGGTCACTGTTTGCACTGGGCTTAATGTAAACTTGGGGGCAACAGAGTACACACACATTGGATGCACTGCCGTAGGTGGGATTTTAATGAAGAGCCCTACAGCAGTTTTCTTTCCCAAAGCCCCTGACAGGCTAACCTTCCCATGATCTTTCAGAAAAGCAGAGCTTCTAACCGTACTCAGAGTCAGTGTTGTGTGTGTAAACGAGAGGGTCCAGCTGTACTCATTTAAAGAGTATACATTAGCCTGTAATGTAGGGTGTCACCTGTAAAAGAGCTATGTGGAATGAAATGTGAACAGTTGACCCTTACTTAACGGGGAAGCCTTGTTACTCATGCAGAACAAATGAAAACTCCTTGTGGTTTGCAGCAAGATTAATAGCACAGAATCAGCCTCAATTTATCATGCTGTCTCACCAGCTCACTCCATATGTGTATGTGTTTGTGTATACAAGTGGGTCCCGAATCAAAGATAGCCCGAGAACCACTCAATACGCAAATAACCGATTGCCTCTGTGCTGTCCCCAAGGACAATGAAGCAAAGAAACAACACCAAATTGAGTTTCTTCCATCCACTTCTGTCCAGCAGAGTCTTGGGGGTGAATTGTGTGTTCAGAGGAGAAATGCCTCTCGTGCTGGAGGCCAATACAAAGAACGCAAAATGGCAATTTGCATATTAAAACCAGTAATTTGCATTAAGTAATGTGTTTGTTTTTTGTCAAAATGAGATTGATATCTGCTAATGGATCTCCAAGTGCATAATTTGAGTGAAATGTTTGACTATAATGTTTGAGACCTTGCCTTGAAACAGACTTGTTTTTTAAGGAGAGGTCTGCTGCTGCTGCTGCTGCTGCTGCCATCACTGCGGCAGAATCAACTTTTCTGATAACCACTTAATGGTACATTGACCATCTGATGTGTTTTCTCCAGGTTACTTGCTACTGTACAATGACTTTCTCTCCTCTCACACTGATCTCACCTCAGACGTACACAGTCTCGGCTCTCAGGTGGTTCTTGCCTCCTGCTGGAATTCTTATCATTTGATTTTTTTCTTCCTCCTCTCTTGACCCGGTGTGATGTGTCATTTTCACTTTGAGCTTCCTCCTTTTTCTCAAGTGAGATTCTTTACAGGACTTTCTGTTCGAAACTTTGTTAAAGGGACAAATCACCTCAAAATCAAAAGTATGTATCCTTCCTCTTACTGCCAAGTCTCTTGAATATAATGAAACTTGATAGCACTTGGCTTGTGGTGCTCAAAGTGCCAAAAATGAATAAATTAGATTTATCAGAATTATATGAGAAAATACATTTGAAAGGCTCAACAGCGATGTCTCTTTCCGGAAATCGTGACCCAGTTACTCAAGATAATCTACATACCTTGTTGTTAGCAGGTTCACGTAGGAACTATTTCTCTCTACTTAACTACCCTCGCCAACCGTATAACCAACCCGGCCTCACTCCAAAGTCGTTGAAATCCAGTGCTTGGGCAGTGATGTGCAGCGTCAGACACTGACAAAAAAAAAGCCAACCTTTAATGTTGGCATGATATGCAGCCAGTCACCGTAATAGTTTAATAGTGCTCTGCAGTGTCAATGACGTACACAGCAAGAGAACGAAAATTAAGGTGGCAAAATCCGAGTAGAGTGAGTGGGAGGGGTTGGTGCATGGGTCCAACAAACACCAACCTTCACCTGGGAGGTCGGTGTTCACGTCCCGATTCTAGATTTTAAAGATTCTAAAGCCGAACCCTGTTCTTTTTTCTTCCTCTTTGTAGCATCCATATTGTTTCCACATTATGACTTGATGTCATGATCCTGTTTTTTTTTATCTTGTGGACTTTGTTTTGGGGTTTTCTGTTTGTGTTCTTCAATCTTTTACGTTATTCATTCATGTTTAACTTGTTTCCTGTTCATTTTGTAGAGTATCTCCTCATGTGTCATGTCTGGTTTTACTTCCTGTCTTTGTGTGTCTTCCTGCCTATTTTCTATCACACCTGTCTTCATCAGTCTCTTTAGTACTCCCCTTCTCACCTGTTCTGTGCTAGTCTTGTTTGCTCCACACCCTTGTTGCAGGCCAGTCCCCTTTTCACTCCTTTTGCCTGTTTCCACCTACTGCAGCTGTGTCTCATTCTTGTGATTAGTTTTCAAGGTTATATACCTTTGCGTTTCCCTTTGTACCTTGTCAGTTAGCCTGTGTTCATCCCCATAATCGTAATGTTCTGTTTTGGATTTCCTCACTGTGCTCATCATGTTATCCTGGTTGGTTTTCAGTTTAGTTTGGTT
Source organism: Epinephelus fuscoguttatus (assembly GCF_011397635.1). Classification (NCBI taxonomy): domain Eukaryota; kingdom Metazoa; phylum Chordata; class Actinopteri; order Perciformes; family Serranidae; genus Epinephelus; species Epinephelus fuscoguttatus. The sequence continues at coordinate 27,856,921 of NC_064757.1, read as the reverse complement.
CCTCTTTCTTTTAGGACTTTCAGTCACCTGCCTGTTTTTGGACATTTTTATCAGCTTCATTAAAGCTTAATTTGGCTGCCTACTTCTCTGCATTTGGGTTCTTTCCTGAACCGATATTTGACACTTAAAGCTCAAACACAACGAAGTCGAAAGAACGACTTCCCAACTCAGGATATGGGACCATCTGAGTTGCACGTCAATGCAGCATATGTTATAGAAAATGTATTTAAAAAGGCTGTGGTATGGGGCTTCGGTAGCGTAGTGGATACTCGAATCCGGCTTGTGGCCCTTGGCTGCATGTCAGTCCCCACTCTCTCTCTGGCTCCCCATTTTACCTTCTGTCCTGTCATTAAAGGCAAAAAAGCCAACAAAAAATAATCTTTTAAAAAAAAAAAAGCTGTGGTGTGATTAAGAAAGAAAGGTCTTTCACGCCCATGGTCCGCCTACAGTACACAGGTGTTTTCACTGATTTGCTTGATTTGGCCTGTTTGAGCAGGCTGTCGAGGCAGTGCTTGATTGATGTCTGTCTGACCCTCTGATAAGTTACTTATTTACACATTCAGCAGACACAGAGTAACATTAGCATCCTTTTAGGGTCCTATTTCCGATCACTTGGCAAATGTAAGTCTCTTTTTGCTATGTTTTGACCAAGTCCTCACAAATATAACTGACTGACTGCTGACTAAATGCTCTGTTGACCGGCTAGTTGCTAATTTTGTCTGTTCACCCTTTGGTGCTGGGAAGGGAGAGTATTTTTATCAGAGCTTTTGTCAAGATAATTTGAGTGGTGAGATTGAACGAAAACATCAAAGCTGTTGGACGTAAAACCGAAACAATGGGCTATAAGTTGCGTAAAGACTTGGTAGAAGTGAGAGCAGCTACAGAGTTGGTGTTAATACCTGCAACCACTTTCACATATGACACACTGTTAATATGAAAATACAATTTACACTAATTTAAACACTACACTACAATAAGCAAATGTAGCAAAGTAGCATGTTGCCCATCTGAAAAAAAATCAACAACATCCACAAAGATAAATCTTCCTTATTTATTATTCTGCACTGCCTGGCTTTTCCCCTCGTAGACGATACTATACTCTCAGTTGACATTTCATTAAGCTAGGTGTATCTAATAAACTGGCAACTGAGAGTGTTTTCTAAACAAAAAAGTATTGCGCTAAAGATCACAAAAAGATCCTCTTCTGCAATCCAACTCACATCACCATCTGCCCGCTTGACTCCCATGGGTTCGAGAGCCTTCAGCCGTTCTGCCACACGCTTCTGGAACTCTCTCCGCCACGACATTCTCAATATTGACTTCCTTTCCACTTTCAAATCCCGTCTGAATACACACCTTTTCAAGCTGGCGTATTCGGTCGGATTTAATAGTGACACACAATGGTGATGTGCACAGATGATGACTTTATGATGCTGATTTTATACGTGTCATTTATAACTACAGTTTTTGTCTATAGTCATTTTATTAACTTTTATTATACACTTCGTAATTGTATGGTTTTATGGTCTATGGATACATTGCTGCTTGTTTTTTTTACTGTGTCTTGTAAGGTGTCCTTCAGTGCTTTTAAAGGTGCCTATAAATAAGATGCATTATTATTATCATTATTATTAAAAAGTTATTTGATTGACAAATGGCCAAGTGAAATCATTCACCTGACGGTGCTAGATTACGGGTCAGAGGGGTCATTAAAATCATTTGTAATCGAGTGCTGTTCAATACAGTGCATCACAAGATGTCCTTTAAATTTTAATAGGCTTTTCATAACTAGAGGAACCTTTGACTTTGAGCAGATTGAAGCAAAATTGCGCTGAAACAGATAGTAGGAACTTATGACATATGTTGATTTTCATGGCCTTTTATAGCTACATCAAATAAAGTATTTAATAACAGTTACCCTCCATCACTTTCACCAACCAAACATTGCACACCTTGAGCTCAGTTAATAATTGGATTCTGCATCGGCCAAAACCATCTACTGGCCATTTTACTGTTTGTGATTGAAGTCCTTTTCTCGCCATTTTTGTTTTTTATTTTGGATCTTCTGCTGAATCACTGTTAGGATAATTTCTGTCTTCAATGAAGCATCTCCGTATGCTGTCTCACTCTGATCTGGTGTATCTGTTCCTGGAATTCACCTACACTTTATGTCTCATCATCCAGGTGTCCGATGATTCATCCGACTCCCCAGAGCCGGGGCCAGTCACCTGCATGGAGCCCTTCATGGTGCGGAGGCTGTCTTGTCGGACCGTTCAGCTGCCCCCTTTGGCCTTCAGACAGGCGGAGCAGTACTACTGTGACCGCAAGTCAGAGCCAGACACCGTCACTGTTCCGCCACGGCCCACAACACTGCCACTACGCACCCCACCACTCATCGCCATCACCTCCGCTGACACCAGCAGGTAGGACGGTGTGGACGAGTACGTGTGTCCTTTCACTACAAAATGTCTTTCAGTGGAATGGGTAATTAGAGTAGAGGGTGAGTAGAGTGGAGTGGTTCAATCAATACTGCAGCTGTCTGAAGTGACTGAGGAGACATCACTCGCTAAGTGCCTGACACTGTGCTTACAGGTTGAGATGTGTTTTTAAACATTTACGGGTGGTTGTGTGATGTTTAATTCACCAGCTAGGAATTGTCTGTTAACATGCTTGCAGTCATTTTACAAAACATACCATGCATTTTAAGATTTTATGCTTTTGTTTCCATTCATGTCAGTACGGTTTAAAAATCTACTAGGAGGCAGTGAAAAATAGGTCTGCCCACTTCATTGAAATATTAATGAGACTACAATATGGCCTGGTGAAATATCCAAAAGGTAAAATGTATCACAACATGCCTTTATAAAGGAAGCATTGTAGTGCTACAGAGATGCCCAGGCTATAAATTACATTTAAGATGTAAGGGAACATGCTTTTTTGGTACAGACCCCAGCAATCACATTATCATCCTTTTTATCAGCGAAAACTAGATGCAAAAATTACCATTCCCACTTATGTCTCCACTCTAATCACACTTGATCTGTCAAAAGGATCACAGTTAGATTGTTTTGGATATCATGCAGCCCTACTTACAACTCGCATATGTATCCCATTGCATTAAAAAGCCACAGCATCTCAGCTCTGCTATAGAGACCCACATTTGAAGTTAGCAAAGTAACTTGAGGGTTAACTCTGGGTTTTCAGAACTGTGAAGCTGGTTCTTTTTTTAACTGGGATAAATCACCGTGGTAATTTACTGAACAGCTAATCTGCTCCGAAGCAGGTTAACTTCAGAGTATTGAATAACAGCCTGTCAACGCCCTGATCTCTGACCAGTCAGATCACTGGAGAAAAAGTATCCATGGACAAAGTCCAGAGTCTCGGGGAAGAAAGACATGGCCCATATGCTGTTACAGGACAGTAGAATCATTTCATTGTTCCAGGGCTCTATTTCCACTGGTTTTGAAACAGAACTTCTAACAATCTGAGAGATCATTTACAACGCTAAACACATGATTTTAGCAGGATTTGATATTATAGGCTACAAAGTTTACTTTAGTCTGCTGCTACTTTTACACTCTGATTCCATCACTGCAGCTCAAAATAACATGAGACACCTGTGTGATGAGAGCTACGATGAAACAGATAATATTTTATTAGGAAAATAATCCACACACTGTTAATTGACCTATGGCTAAGCCACGCCCCCCTCTACTCACTCGACAAAATTTCAACATTCAATGACTGACACTATGGCAGGTGTCACAGTACACGGCATTTCACAGGAGGCAATTGATTTTTGGAGACATAACGATCAGATGTCATTGAGAAGTAACCAAAAGGGCCTAAACTACACATTGGAGAGACATATTAATCATTTTATTGTTGAGAAGGTCGATGAAAAGCTTAAATTACAAGCCAGAATTTACAGGTCACAGTGTAAGCGTGATAAACTGCATCTCGTTGCCGTCACCATCAAAGACGATAGAGGAGATAGAGGACCAGCATTGTTCATGCACTGCACTGGCTCAGAATATGAGAAAAGGATAACAGCCTTTTTACCATCTTTACCGAGAGTATCTCTCCGTTAGTTTGGTGCTACAGTATTAACACTGAATCATTCAGCATAACGTTTGCCAACCTTTGCTGTCTCTGCGATTACAGATAAGTTAATGAAGCTAAGCTCCAGAAGTTAACGTTAGCTTAACTAGAGCCCTTTGGACAGCAGCTAACAATGATGTACGATCACCAAAGTACAAAACTAGAACAAAATAGGCTAATGAACTCCCAGCAAACAAGGTGACATGATGAACAAGCAGCTAGGAGCTAACGTTAGGCTAACTTTAGCTAACGTTAGCTAGAGATGTTGAAGATAACTTTATATTTCTTTTCAGCAAAGTGATGTTGCCTCAAACACAATGTTGACTTACCTTAGAACAGATATAGACATCCTTGTTAATCTGAATCTTGATGTTGAGGTCTACCGCACAATTTTATCCAAAGGAGACACTCGGTTGAGATGTGGTTTAGGAAAGGGTAAAAAATACACCCCGTTGCCCAGCCTCTCAGGATACCTTGTGTCAGAGCTGCATGTACCCCATGCACATCGACCATTTTTAAACTTCAAATCTCAGAAAAAGCTCATAAAACTGAACAAAACTGACTTTCTGTAAAGCATTTCAATGGATGTCCAGGGAGAGAATGTCCGAGTGTGTGGGAATGGCTATATGCACTGCAATTGGCTCATCGCATTTGAGGACGGGTTTAGCCATAGGTCAACTGGCTCCCGTTATTATAAATGCAACATTTAGGTCAGATAGATCTCATCAGTCTTTAACTAGGCTATTTTTCCCCAGTAGCAGAAACAGTCTGGTTTTACTTGTGTTTTATGTTTTATGTGATAACTAAACAGCAAAAAAATACTCTGGCACGCAATTATAAGTCTTGGTCGAAAGTGAATTTTTGAATAGTGTTCCCAGTGTTCCTAGATTTTCTGTTAAAAGATTACAGAATATCGTTTACATTCTATACCAGTGACATTTTACTGTCTTGCAGTCCCAGACACTTTCAGTACCGTTTAATCTCATATCATATAAAGCAGCCTACTTCATTCATGGTCCTGTTGATGTTGTTCATAATTAACTCCCCTGCCCCTTTCACGTGAACGCGCTCGTGGCTGAATAGGAAAACCCAGAGTTGACTGAACTAACTAGTTAGCTTTGTAGTACCAGTTATCTAGACGGCGAATGTTAGGGTGAGTCAAACCAGATAATGAAAAGATATCCTGGGTAAGCTGAACTGGCTTCACAGTACAGGCCTCAGGTCTGCACTGCACTGAGATTTTAAGGTACCTTTTTGTAGTGTTTTTGTATTGAACAATTCTGCTGCATTTTCCCAGTAAAATCACCTTTTAGCTGAATTCCTCCATAAGGGAAACATTTTCTGATGATGTGAAGGGAGCTGAGCATCATGAACTAGACAGCTTTGTGCAGTGGATGAATTTAGACATCTATGTGAAGTCTGACTGTGAATTAGATCTGAGCAAAAAAAAACTATCCTATGTTGTCAGAAATAAAAGACAAAAAAAATAAGCAGACACTGCTTGCATTGAAAGCAGGGTTGGCTGGCGCTCAGGTAGTAGAGAAGGTCATGCATCAATCACAATATTGGTAGATCAATATGTTTGTGGGGGGAAAAATGTAAGTTGACAAACCAATGTGATATAAAAAAGACTGTCAATCAACAGTGAACTCTCATTTTGCAGATGTTCAAGTGTATTTAGCACAACAGCAAAGACAGCTTTCAAATCAGCCCCAGTGTTCAGCATCACAACTTCACTTAAAAAATTAAAATGAAAAATGAAAATGCCTGTAAAGGCAGCAGCATGTTCATTGTGATGGATTACCTATCCCACGCAAGTTTCAAGCCTCGGCAAATTGAGTTTCATACTGTAGTGAAATTAACAGAAACAAATGGCTGCCTGAAAGGTAGGAAATCAATTATGGTATGATTTGGAAAATGGTTGGCAGTAATGTAAAGTATGCTTGATGTGAGGAGGACTAATAACATGCAAACCACTGGTGTTTAAATTATCCCTGACTGACTACATGGTCTAAAGTGTGACTCATCAAATGAATAGGCCAACAGATTCATGGTTGTCAACGCTGTCACTTACTAATCTTAACACAGGAAATGTACTTCGCCACTTGAAACATGATAAACAACATAAAAGCAACGTCTCAAAGAAAATTGCAGTGAAGATCTGTCTCCTTTTGTTTTTCAACATTTCTTACAAAGTATTTTTATATTTGGCACTGTGTTTTTACTCTGTTATACAGCACAGAAGTCCTATACATATCATTTATTCGTTCATTCATCTGTTAGCACTGCTTGGACTAATGATTAGTCACACTTAAACTTAGTATTGCTGCACCACTTCACGGGCAAACGGAGCCATCTGCTGCGCCTGGTGTTATTTGGTCCACCTCAGCATCCACAGTCTAAAGTCCGCCAGAGATGGCAGTTTTGGATCAGATCTGGTTGAATCAGCAGATGGTGGGGCAATTTGAGTGTGTTGTCTGGGGAGACGAAAGAAAAGTTTACATGTCCAGAGCATCACTTATATCTTTAAGTGAGCTCTTTCATTCTTATGTCAAAGCAGATTCGATGGTGGTGAGATCCTTAAAAAAGGTGTGCCCTTGACTACCTTTGTGATGAGGGGAGAGTGCAGGAGACAGCTAATGCCTTCATAGTGTCTAGTAGTTCTAGTGTTCATTCATTTTCTGTAACTGCTTATCCTGTTGGGGGTCGCAAGGGGGGCTGGAGTCTATCCCAGCTGACATTGGGTGGGAGGCAGGGTACACCCTGGACAGGTTGCCAGACTATCACAGGGCTGACACATAGAGACAGACAACCATTTACACTCACATTCACACCTACGGGCAATTTAGAGTCACCAATTAACCTCCATGTCTTTGGATGGGAGGAAGCCGGAGTACCCAGAGAAAGCCCATGCTGACATGGGGAGAACTTGCAAACTCTGCACAGAAGGGCTCCTTCACCCCAGGGTTTGAACCCCCTACCCTCATGCTGTGAGGCGACAATGCCAACCACTGCATCACTGTGTTGCCAGGACATGTGGAAAGATTTTTTTTAAAAAACAGAGGTTGAAAATATCTATTAAAAAAGTATCTGTATCCGTGTAGACAGGGCTGAGAGCTCCAATGTGTTATTTCCATGGCCTCGGAAAGTTCAATCAATATTTGTGGACATGAGCTTCTCTCTCTCAAAGCCAGCAACCAGAGAAATAAGTCTCAAACTTGTGATGTCATAGGGTATGAAATCTGGAGCTGCTCCATTGACAATGAATAGGAGCCTGATTTTGTGGACCAGCACGAAGTTTGTTCTCTTGCTCTAAGTTTTTAAAGAGAAAAAGTACCCAGATCCTCAGAACATCCCCCTTGGGTGCTCTCAGTGTCATCTGTAACATCTGTCATAAATCATTGTTAGTTAAGCAGCTGCACACTTTACACCCTATGACATCACAACTGTGAGTTTCGTTACTTTTTGGATCTGGTTGGGAGTTTACTGATATATCAAGACTGTCGTCGACAATAGGAAAATGGGTGTAGTTCCTCTTCAGAGTTTCAGTTTTAAAGGTTATGGCAACTACTTAGCTTTACGACACAGAAAAAGTACAAGCAAATGTATTAGAAATGCTCAGTATTACTTTTAGTGTGCACTCACAGCCTCTCACGCTCGGAAAACATGACCATACGACAGCTGAGAAAGGAATCACACCCTATCCGGAGAATGCTGGAGAATGTATCAGAGTGGTTTCAGATGAAATGAGGTTTGGCAGAGACAGACACCGAGTCTCCAACCAGCTTGATTTCTCCGAGGGGAGACAGAAACAAACATAACAAACAGCATTCTGTATCAAACACAGTGGTCCAACGAGGGAGTCATAATTTAACTCAGCAAACATTCCAGGGATATACCCGACCACACAGGTGGAATAGCATAAACTCAGTGGTTAAACCTATCAGTCAGTGGAAAGTCCCCATTGTCCTGGTGTAGTGTTGTACATGAAACACATGGCTGTTCACTTTGACTTGTCTTTGACTGTGATGTTATGCTCAAAAAGGCTCTGTAGCTCACTCATTAGTATCATGCGACCTCTGTAACACTGTTCAATGGCTCATCATGTGCCAGATGAGGGGAAAAAAATGCATCTGCTTTTCCTTACATGCTCTTGTCTCGTCCTTTTCTCTCTCTGTGCCGAGGATGACGGGACCTGTAAGGTCTCACAGAGTGAATAAACAATAGAGGAGTAAGCAGTGAGGTATAGCTTATTAATAAGCCTAAGCTTGTTGGGGGGGGGGGGGTTAATTAGAGAATATGTTACAAGGCATTGTGGGGAGACTTTAAAGAAGAAAATGTTATTGACTTGTGGACTTCTTAAGAGGGAAACAAGAAAAGCTGGTGTCACTTAGCTCTAAATTACATTTTCACAGACAGAGCAATTTTCAGGGTGACTCTGATGCACAACAGAGCTGAGATACCTTCCTCTGCTTTAAACAATATCAATAGCATGTTGATTCCAGGAAATACAGTCTAGTTTTGTCTTTATTTATGACATCTTTGTCTGTAGCTAGGTGTATCACATATCTACATCACTTACAGCATAGTCCCTTATACACTGTCTGTTCAAGGTGGGAATGTTGCCCCATTATTCCACATCGCTGTTCTGTATAAAAGGTATGATCATGGAATGGGGGGGGCAGAGTTTTTAAGCCAGGGGTGGAGGTAGTAAGAGCTCAGAATTGACGTCTGTGTCAAAGGGACAGTCACCAGGATGGGACCATAGCTGGGACGGGTGACGATGTATTATGTGTGCAACCCACCGCAAAGAAGCAGCTGGTAGCAGTCATGGATGAGTTACTGAACAGACCGACCGAGAACAGGCCCAGTGGCCCAAAGTGTCAAGAGCGCCACTGGCCTTCACCTGCAATATGTCACTAAAATGAATAGGTAAAGGACTCAAAATAACCACAAAGGGTGCAAAAGACAACTAAAAGATGCAAAGCAACTGCAAAGAGGCACAAAATAACTACAAGACACTGTACAGTTCCGTTTGGTGCGCTTTTTTCTGTTTCCACTGTGAAAAGTTGTGGGTGGTACCAATGGGACCATTCCGTACCATCCCCAATTTTGACTAACCTTCTGTTGGAGTACCTAGCACACAGATCTGGTACTAAACGGTGGAGCTTTGAACACTGCAGTCCGTTGATTGGTCAATAGCGGACGGTCACTCTGATCAGGGCTGAGCTGTGGCTAGTTTTGTGGTCATAAGACATTAGTAAACTATAACTGTAAAAGGAAAGGATGTTTTGCTGCCTCTTGCAGCAGCTGTAGACTGAGAGAAAATAACTTCATTCATTGAGGTGCCTGCCGGCGACTTTTAAGGTGGAACATTAACTTGTAATGTTACTTAATGCATGAGTTGACGACGTGAATCCATCAGCACACCTTAAATTTAAATGTGACAACTTTGACCATTACTTTAGTTTTTATTGTCTCTCTTGGATGACATATACTTTTTTAGTAATAAGTGGATCTTCGAGCCTTTAAAAATGTATATTAATTTCGTCCGGATTATTTAAACTGAATTTATTCTAATTCTCACTCGGATAAAAAATAAGCATTGCAGAGCGTCGTTCCTGTGGGCTTCGGCAACACTAAACCCCTGAGCTTGCCTTATAAGGACACAAACCCACTATTCTTAAAAATCGCATCAAGAGAAACTCTCATTGCAGCCTGTTCTATTTTGTTCTGAAAATGTCACGTGCAGCCTTGTTCTGTGGACGATAAACGAGGTGCAGACTGATAAAGGAAGAAATACAGTGGGTGCTGGACGGACCAGTGAGTGACAACCCCGCCCACATGGAAGAGTACAGTTTGTGGTGGATATGTTAAGCGGACCTAGGGTTTCGGTATCATTTCTGAAGGGTTACTTTTGGTTTCAAAGGTACCATATTGAAAGTGTTTGGTGGAAACTGAGCTAAAATGACCGAAAACTAACCTCAAAGTCTGTGAGTCTTGCTCCTAAGTCAGAGGTGGTGGTGCCTTTTGCATATCTGTGCCCAGGGACCCACTGTTTTGTAATCCGCCTATGGTAGCAGATCACAGCTGAATCCTGCAAACTGCAGAGACAATGAGGTCTGGGAGCTCCTTACCATCCAAGCAGGAGATCACCATATTATAAGGGCAGTAAATTATGGTTATTGCCGAGTCATGCCATTGTTGTTGTTTAGAAAGTGCTGCCTGATGCATGTATTATATGTCACACTAGAGGCTGACGCTGTTGTGTTACTCATCATACCTGTCATGCTTTTTTGCTTTTGGAATCCTGGCATTGCAATCTGAAATCACACACTGGGGTGGCATTATGCTGCTGTTGTTTGGTTCTGTATGAAAAAAAGCAAAGCCAGCGTAATGAAGGGTCCTTATGGCAGCCCTATTGCCGGATCTGTGTGTAAAAATGCCTAAAATTTACAGTACCACTGACAGGAACTGCTGCCCATGATAAAAAAAACAACAACATAGTCAGTGCTGAATAATTTACTCACAGTCATTGTGATAATACCAAAAAGTGACAGGCCTTAAATGTAGAGGCAGCCCATTCTCTCTGAGTAATTGTCAGCAAACTTTTTATGTGAACTTTGGAGAAGGGCAAACTATCCCCAAGTGGTTACAGCTGACCACTCTTTGAAAAGCATGTTACATCGGCTGGATAAGGATTGGGCAATTTGTAAGGGCGTTATTTGAAGGGAGACAACGGCAATACGGGCCTGTCACTGTCTCCTCTACTTCACATGGTTGTATTGACTATTTTCAAATATGTCATGGCATTTTTTTTTGTCTTCTCTTTTTTCTTGGAGAACTTCAAAAGCTACTTTTCAAAACTATTACCTGCAGCGTGAAGAAAAAAACAAACCAAACCAAAACAAAACAAAACAAAACCATAACACAACCTCCTGTGAAATCAAAGTGGTTCGTTGTCCTATCGTATATGCTCCAAAACATTTTGGGCTTTGATTATGTAACCTTTTTGATCTTTCACAATTCAGCCTTTTGACTGCAAAAAGCCTTCCCATTAAACCATCGGCCATGTTCCATCATGTTAACACCACATCAGGCAAGATTGACTGCTTTCATAACAGAACATACCAACTATGAACGGTTGAAGAATAAATTGACTGTCAAGAGAAAAATGGGCGACGGGGGAGAATTTTAACAAAGGCCATACATCTTAACTTTGCTTCAAGCTTGATTCATTTATAATTCAGCACAGTGGTGAGGGAGAAATATACAGTTGTACAGCATTAAGGATGGGAGACGTGCCATGCTAAATGCTCCAAATGCAACTTTTGAGTGAATTTAGTGACATTAACTTTGTATGCGGCTTAATGAGACTGTCTGCTGTATTAATGCACGGGCCAAGAAGTAACACAAAGTAGTGCACTATGTTTCCATTAGATGCTCTCATAATGGGAATACAGAACAATGATTCGTTCCATTAAACTGTACCAGTGTCTTTGCCTCTCCTCAATGACTAGCAAACACTTAGTATGGCGGCTTTTGTTTAATCTATAGGGAAAAATTTGACATAATTTATAGCCCTCAGTGCCTCACCTTAACATATATAAACATAAATTGAGTGTGCTGGCGGATGCAAGTCCTAAGAGAGCCTGATTTAACATTAAATCGCATGTTTTGTTCTGTTTACATGTACAGTAATTGCTTTTCTTTTTAAGTACAATCAGAGAGTGTAACTTTATAATTGCATTGCAGACGAGGCTCACAGATGAGCAACTTATTACCAACACATCAACAAATAAACCAACAGCTGTTAATTATGTTATTAATGTGTGAAAAAGTGTGAAAATATAAATTTATACTGACAAAGGCAGCACAAGCATCAATAGTTGTATTAGATATTGGCTCAGTATTGGATCAAAACAAACTATCATTGATTTCCCAAACATTAAAATTCCATTTACATGATGTTGGAGATCAATTAGAAATGAAACACATTCCCACTTTTTTCTCTGTATACCAATTCAGACACTCAGACACTTCAGATACTGATCCGATACCAGTGCTTCTTTTTTTAATTAAAAGTCTGTGCAGCTCATGGTGTGGAACTGATTGGGTTCATTCTTCTATGTGTAAGGGAACACGAGGCTGCAACCAGACATTATATCTTAACTATAAGTAGGGACATTTATACACCTACTAATCTTAGGTTTGTGCAAATTTTAATTCTGGAAGGGATATCAAAGGTTATTGTGACTAAGAAACTACTTACTGTGAGGTGAATTGGTTCGGCTGATAACCTGCTCGGTTAATTAAGTATTGGTGCAGATCCCAATCAGGTGGAATCACTAATTATTGACTGTACTAATAGTTATCTCTGTCATCATCCCATTATCCCAGAATAACAGTCTAATTCAACATAAGATGAGAAGAAAACAAACATGAGAATAAAGTTAACATAGCAAATTGACCTTTCGCTAAGCTCCGCCCCTTTGTAATGGTCCAACAAGCTGTCACAGTAAGCATGGAGCCCACACTGTAACTAACTGCACTCCCTGAAGAAATATTATCATATTTTTGGAGAAATTAAACAGTGATTCCAGAGAGAAGCAGACAGAAGGGTCTACAGTCTGTGTTTGAAGGATATATCCAGGATGTCAAACTGACTCAGCAGCAACAACAGGTTAAAAAGACAAAGATAGTTAGAAGCTAAAGCCGAACTATAGGCTACAGATCACAGTGTAAAAGTGAACCACCACATCACTGCTGATCGCCACACAAGACAATGAATATAAAGGGAAACTTCAGCGATATTGAACCAGCTCAAAGATACTGTATTATAACAAGATGGCCCACCTACAATATACCCCCATTGTATGAAATGGTATACATTTCCGGTCTCCTAAGTAGGCGTTGTAGCCCAGTCAAAGACGATGGAGAACCGCCAATCAAAGACGAGTATCCCCAACCTCGCTTGGTTATCGTAGATTAGCTGGGCTAACCGTTAGCGGTGTCTGTAATAGGTAATAACTCATTAAACGATCCGTGAAAAAAATATTTTTTCCAGCGGATATCTTAGTTACAACATGATTGAGCTAGCAAAGCAGTTTTGTGTTGCTATGTGTGGTATTTATTCAGTTTTGGGAAATCACGATGTCTAGAAAGCATCAGTGGCTGCAGCTGACAGGGACAGCTAATACTAGCAGCTAAGCTAACATCAGGACGTCATCTGTTAAAAGCCTCCCGTTGTCGGATACGACATGAAACTACTCCAGTTAGCTCAATCATGTTGTAACTAAGACATCCGCTGGAAGAAAAATATTTTTTTAATCCAGTATCTTTGGTGAAACTGCACTGATTTCAGCACCAGAGAGGAGCTATCTGTTGCCAGATCTCACGAGAGTGTGTTGTTGAGACAGAGACAGGTCTTGAACAAAGTAAATTTTCTCCTGATTTGTCCGTGTGAAATTTGCCATTTTGGTGTCGGAATGTTCTGAAGATATGTGGCTTGCGATAAATGGGTCCAATATCTGCTTCCGTGACTATGGGGCGAAAGAATCGGCCATAATCTGTAATCACGTTCATTTCTCCCACTGAAGTCAATGGACTCAGTACCTGCTGTTAGTCTCCTAAAGGGGCGTGGTGGTCGCGAACCCCACGTGACACTGATACAGGAAACTGACTCGCAGTGGACCGTCTTGGTTTATCCACCGTCTTTGACCAGCTGTGTGGCATCGCAGTGTGTGCAGATGAACGGTGTTTGGCTTTGCCCCTGTGCTGCTGCCAGCACCTGGACCTCTGCTGCCAGACAGGCAGGGATCTCATGGGAAGTCAAACAACATTCATCTGCGCACACTGCGATGACACACAGCTGGTTGAATATCAGTAAAGTTTCCCTGCTTCCCTTCACTGATTCCTGTACAGCAGGGTCGGTCTTTTTTTCACTGTTATAATCATTAAAAAGCAAAAGCAGCATGTGTATACATTCAGTAGGCTATATCTTCAGTAGCTAGCTAGCTAACCCTACACTTTTCAGGGTTTGATTTTGGTTTTGGAACAGGGGAGAAACGTATATCTTTTTCCAACCTCTCCAGGTAACGAGTATCATTAATACACGACGTGCCCCAGGCACAACATTTAGCTCCAAATCCACAAAACCAGCCTGAAAATGAAGGAAATCTGAAATGACTGCATTAGAGTCAATGGAGCACAGCTGTGTTGTTGTTGGACCCTGGTCTGAGCCGGCCCAATGCTACGTTATGATTGGCCAGTCTGCGTCTGGGGGCGGAACTTAGTGAAGGGTCAACTGTTGTGCATGGCTCCTAAAGTGAGCTGGGCTACTTCACCTGGGGTCCGTTTCACAAAGCAGGTTTAGTGAAAACTCTGAGTCTGTTAACCCTGAAATGAGGGAAACTCTGGGTTTTCCGTTTCAGAGAGGGAGGTAACTTAAACCAGAGAAAGCGGAGTAACTCCAGTCTGTTTCAGAAAGAGAGGTAACTGAAGCTCTGTGTCAGTTACTATGGCAACTGACTCTGTGAACCTAACCTGGTCGGGAGCAGGTTTTCTTCAATGAACCTCGAGTTTCTAGCTGTCTCCTCCCTCTTACGCCACACACGCAGTGTGATTCATTCATTCATTCGTTTAGTGTCGTGCGGGTTTCAGCGAGTTTGATCATCTGTCCTCAAGGTAAAGTTGGATCCTAAAGTGTGTTCTAGTTCTAAATCTACTTTTTTCAACCATGGCATGTCCATTCTTGGAGGACCCTGTGGACGAAGAGGCAGTGTTACTGAGGAGGGAGTTACGCATTCGTCGGGAGATTATTCACAAGCCCAGAATTGATGTATTATCATTTCCAGAACATTTTCCTTTTGAATGGTACCGTTTTACATCACAGTCCATCATTTATATCCATAACCTCATCCGTCGTGACATAACCAACGTCACCAACTGTGGACGTGCACTTTCATCTACCCAGATTCTTTGTGTTATTCTTCGTGTTTTTTGCAAACAGGAGTTTTCTGTATAATATCGGAGATGCAGAAAATATCAGTAAGGCCATTGTCTGCAGAGCCATGAGAAAAGTGTCCCTAGCTCTGAAACGTCTATTAAACTCTTTTGTTGTGTTCCCTGGACATAAACCTGTGAGGCTCATCAAGGAGGAGTTCCATAGGATTGCAGGTGACTGATGTAGAAATCAGTTAAAATTTATGATTATAAGTCATGTTCAGGTAATGACATGGTGCTGCAACCTCAGACTGGGATTCTTTTAGGATTTCCCGGTGTGATAGGGTGCACTGATGGAACCCACATTCCCATCATTGCTCCTTCACAAAATGAAGGAGACTATGTGAATATGAAGTCCATTCACAGCATTAATGTGCAGGTAGACTGACTGTCTCAAAATGTCAGACAGCATCACACTGCAAAAACTCAAAATCACACCAAGAATATTTGTCTTATTTCTAGTCGAAATGTCTCATTTCTAGTCAAAACTAATCATACCTAAAAGTAACTTCTTTTTAGACCATTTTCACTTGAAAAATAATGAGATGGGATTGCATCTAAGTGAACTACATTTTAGCTTTAACACCATTCCACCTGTTTGCATCTGTAGCCTAACATTATTGTGATTGCATAAATGTATAAAATAAATTTAAACTTTCGCATTGACTCGAGCAGTAATTTCCTCCCACACCGACTTCCGTTCCTTTGCTGCTGCAGCCATGTTACTTTTCTTCCTGAAAACAGCTTCAAATTTGCTGAATGAGCGCATTAAAAAATCCAACTCCAGAGGAGTAAAAAAAATGCAGACCTTTTCTTGTAGCTTGTTGCCATGGTGAATCGTGGTATTGGGGCGCCATTGATGACGGCTTTTTAAAGTCGTGGTGCACGCGCTTAACTCAGAGTGAACAAACTCTGTGTTGACTGAACCGATTGAAATCACCTGTTCTGAAACCCATAACCCAGAGTTTCCCATCTCAGAGTTACTCAACTCAGAGTTCGGGGTTAGGCTCAGAGTTTGTTGAACCTCCTTTCTGAAACGGACCCCTGGATGCTACAACATAACATCTATAGTTTGTTAACACCAATTAAGGCAACTGTGCTGGGCTGTGAATTAGCTTTGGAGCCACTGTGAGCACCACTGAAATTCAACCAACTCCAGGAATTTTGCCACTTTTTCCGTGTAATCGTGTGACCTTCACTGACCTATCAACATGTTGCTAGTGTTGTCATGATGCTGGAATTTCTAACTCTAATACAATACCTTGAAAAATATTGATATTGGATACTATTTTCAATACCACAAGGAAAATTTGACATTGGGTATAAAATTTACAATTTTTGAAGAGATAAATATAACAAGGCTACGACATGATGACACATCTTTTCTTTTCTTTGTAAATTGCACAGAACAGCAGAATAACTTCAGTAAGCATAAAAAATAAGAGCGAGAAAGTGCAGCTGGTGCCGAGTAATTAATAACTTAGCTTAATACTGTAATTTAATCACGTTGACTAAAAACACCTCATGGTTTGAAGCGCTCATGTTGTATTGACTACTCACAGCTTTACATGTCAACATGTCTGATGTTTACAAAGTTAAGTCCAGTGGCAAACAAATATGCAAGGTGTGCAAATGCGAAATGTGGCCATCCAGTACATTGTTTGGTGAAGGTAACTCCCACTGCATTGTGGGATACAGTCTTTCCCATGACCTAGTTTAGTTTAATAAAGTAATGGAAAATAAATTTTATGCATAAACAAGTTTCAGGTCAGTCCTCAGTGTGTGCAGCATTCAGTTGTGCTGTTGTATCAGTGCGTCCCTGCAGGGAGTGCGATTAACTTCAGTAGATAAATGTGGACCAACACAAAGTCCACACATGTGCTGCTCATGTGTGCATGCAAGGGACGCCTGCACTTAAAGCAGGAGAGATTGCAATCATCACACTGTTAGCTTCCAGAGTAATGGGCTTGAGCTGCAAGAGGAGTGTAGGGAGAGGAAGGGAAAGAAATCAGTCTGCCCTGAAAGTCCCCTCTCCCTGGAAATGATGACAAACACAAGAGAGAAGGGAGAGGTTTAACAAGGTGGCTGGATGTTTGCACTCCTCTGTAACCCAAGGACAACGCAGGCGCAGACACAGATCCTGTTCTAACCCTTGGTTTATTTAATTACGGTCAAGGTGTGCGCATTTTACCTGCAGTGTGTTTAATGCTGCTGTCACAAATACAATATAATTCTGAGTATTAACACATTTTGTGATAAATCTAATTTGACCGATTGGCTAATAAAACTGCTCCAGTGTTGTCGTATGATTTGGCTACCTGGCTCTCTGCCCACTCCCACCTCCTGCTTTTCACTCATGGAGGATTTCAGGGGAGGTGCTTTGGGTGGGTCCCTCATGTTTTATGTATCATCCTGCTCCCTATATCCCGTCGCCGCTTGTCCTTTACACGGGACTTGAGAAGGGGAGAACAGTGTTGTCATGTCTGGATGGTTTTACGCACACCGTGCGTCAGGTTAACAACAGCCGCGGGGGTTTGCAGAAGTTTGCACGGTATTGTGGAAAGAGCATCCGCCTGTGTGGACTGTCCTGAACATCTCGTACCGCAGCAGCAACACAAGCACCTTGCTTAAAAATGGGCGTGTACGGAGAAAGCGCAGAGCACTTGGGAACCAGACTCTATTGAGTTCCTTCTCGTAGCCTCACTCCGGGACACTTCCCCCTTCCAAACCGCAGTTACAGAGGTCTACCTCGTGATGCGTAAATGGATTCATTTTTGGCTCCGTCCAATGTGTTTCTGCAGGGCAGTGAGGATAAGTTGATGGAGTTCAACTCATCACGTGAGCTCAACAAAACAAACTGGACGTGAAGCATACAGAGAACCACCTAAAAAGTTGTCTTAATTACTTCTAGGGTTGTAATTTTGCCTTTGGAGCTATTTCTTATTATTAATATAAAATAACACCTGAACTCGGGGTGTTGTGAACCCCCCTCCTATCACCTCCCTATTCCTTTTGAATGCCCCTAAAGTGTTTATTTCTTTTACAAAATATTTTAAAACCAACGTGGCGAGGAGGATGGACCCTGCCTGCGGAAAAGTGGGGACGGCGTCTCTGGCCGGCGGCGGCGGAACCGGCGTGAGTGCGAAGGCGCCCAAACATCTGTGGAGGCAGCAGAACCAGGCAGCGCTCTCTCCGCTCCACCACGCGCTGGTAGTGCGCAAGAACGACCGCGTGAGACAAAGAGGCTTTTCGGACACCGAGAGATACCTCAACCCGAGGAACATGGACCGGACTTACGCAGTGGACACGGGGCACCGACCCGGGCTGAAGAAATCCAGGATGTCGTGGCCGTCGTCGTTTCAAGGTCTTCGACGGTAAGGGCAAAAAGGGGAAACTGCTCTTTCCTCATCTTGTGTCTCTTTCTAATTTCCCCTCGATGGAGATGGGCGTTGTGTGGATGACTGGCGCGCGAGAGCGAAGAAGTCTTTTGCCTTTTATTTCGTCTTAACTTTGGGGATGTTTTTAGATTTTTGGCGACGCTCGACCTCTGTTTTCTATCACTTTTTGTGCCGCACCGTCAAAAGCATTTACTATGTACGCTGCTGTAAAGGCACAGAGAGGATGGATAAATTATAAGCTTGGTCACTCTATAGCTAAAGGTGAAATAACAAATAAATAATCGCTACATCATTTATGCCCTTTTCACACTTAAACACACCCTATCTTATAACTTATGTTTAATATTTTTCATATAACGGATCCCATTGGCGCTTACAGTTGACTGTTTAATCAGGTCTGAAAGATGCATCACCCTGGAGAGAGGATAGGTTTATTTCTAGAAAAAGTCAAAAGAATAAGTGAGTGTTAGATAAACGCAGTTATCAGGCTTTAGTGTTTATGCTCATATCTGTGAGACTATATTTGGCACACCAGGCAGGGAGAGATGTAGGCTTCTTAGTGTACAATGACAGCCTAGACTGATGGAAATGAAAGGTAGGCGTTGACTGAAGGCAGGTCACAGGGAACATCCATGTGTGCCCTGAACACAACACATGCAGGCAGGCACCTTTTTTAAAATCCTCAGGGATTAATACCTATTAGCTTGAGGATCACTGCTCTGCCTGGTGCTCATGTTTGTAAGTGAAATGACTCTCTGAGGATAAGGAGATACAGTAGGAGTGCTTTACATCATCACTAATACATGGTGACCACATTCTCTGAAACGACACTCATAATAATCTGAGTCACTACTCATGACAACATAGATAATCTTAGCGCATGTGTGACAAGCGCTGGGTCTTCAGATGTTGCTCGCACATAAGTATTTAACCAGAGCAGCAACTGTAAGATGACAGCAGTAATGTTTGCTGTAACAACAGTTTTAGTGAAGCCTGCCTGCATACAGACAGACAGACACAAAAGCAGCTCTGCACTCTGACAGCCCGGATGTGTGGGGAAATGTTTCTGCTCTAATTACTCACTTGTTCTGGGAAGGAGGGAGAGAGAGGAAAAAAAAAGACCAGCTGAAATGAAACCTGAGAAGGTCACCTCAGCTCCCTGGCTTAAGAGACTGTTGCGGATACAAGTTTCTATCAAACAGTTTCCTTTCTTCCTTCCTCTTGTTTAAGAATTGGTGTGGATATGAGTGATGCTCACCTACAGGTCCAGTCGACTATAGAAGGCACGCTGGCTTGTCTGGCCGACAGACAGAATGGTCCCTGTCACAGTGGCAGAGTAGTCACATGGAGGAAAAACCAGAGAGGGAGGGATGGGGAGGGAGGGTGATGAGAGCACAGATGGAAGTGACATTGCAAAGTGGTGTGCTGGACTAGAACACCCATGTTAAAATATTGCATTGAACTTACACTTTGTCCTATCAAAGTGAAATTTAAGAGGATGTTCTTGTAATTCAACTGCATCCGAGATCATTCAAGCACATTTCATCTTTGCTGCAGGAGGGTAATTACACGTTGATTAACCCAAACAAATCAAATTTTGCACAGGAGGCTAATTATGTAAGAGGCACATTGCACTCCAGCACATATTCAGGAGCACTAACAGCGGGCTAAATCAAATTTGGCCCCTTGTACACCACACCACAGCTCAGCACGCCATTATTTGCAGTTGGTCAATAGGGTCATTTGCCTGGTTGTGTTTTTTATGTGCATTCATTGAGTTGCATGTTTCTGTAATTCTTAATTCGATGCCTTTTGCCACTGGGACCGGCGAGGGCCTTCGTCTGGTGTGGCTTTCATTAAATGAGCACACCTAAGGGGTAGGAACTATAATATACAGCCCTATTATAGCACATTGTCTGCAATAACAATACAGGTGATTATGTGATGCACGGCATATTGCAAGACAATCAGAACAGCAGCTGTTGCGTGAAAGCAGAACAGCTGCAGTTAAGTGTAGTTGAGGGATGCCCGTCTTTCTCAAAGCGACTCAAGTCTTTTCTATCTGTGTAAATTACATTTAACAGAAACCTAGAAATAACACATTGGTACAAAGAAATTACAAATGTATAAAATTCATAATCCAACAGTATTGCTTGGCATATTGCCTTATTGACTATATCGTCCAAACACTAGTGAGCCTGCCTTCCTGGCATTCATTGCTTTGATTTAAAACCTTTCGACAGCCTTTGCGAGCATACAGCTAAAGTTTGACTGCTTGTCAAGGAGGATAGCGAACTTCTTTATACTTGAAAGCTTTCACCATAGATATATAGTCAGCGTTAGAGATACTTCTTAGCCTACAGGAAGTTGGTGCGTGATTTTTTTTTTTTTATGTTTAAGCCATGCATTTGATTGACTTTTCCAATTAGCAAGGCATCAGCAGGTTGCATATCTTCACATGAAAAAGTCAGCAATCAAGTTGTTGCTGCGCATTAGATAAACAAGACTTATTTCCTGATTGTAACAGACAGATATAAACAACTTCTGAGGCAGTGCCCTGGTAGAAGACTAATAAGAAGAGCCAGCTACTTGCTCAACACATACAGTTGATCTCAGTCTCACGTATACAGAGAGACAGCAAATCTCCCCCTCAGAAGACTGTGGATGTAGCTGTGTGTGCCCGAGCAGCTGGTTCGGCACAATGTCCAGCCGCCCCAAGGTAAAACACATCACCCAAATGTGTCACAATGTAGGCTGGGCCCGGACGCTGCTCAAGGCTTGTGTGAGACCTCAGCAAGAATCTTGAGCGTACTTTGATGAGGAGATGGCATTTGGCCCATTCTTCTCCTGCTGCTTGCCTGTCCCTGCCATGGGGACGCTGCAGGCGGGGTTTCTTTATCTGTGGAGATGTCAATGAAGAGGAGGACCGTGATTTCTCTGCTCTCTGTCAAATCGCAATTGAGATTTGGCGATTCAGTGGGTGGGAAAGGAAATGTCAAAACAACAACAAAAAAAAAGATGAAACATCTAAGCTGGGAAGGGAAACGGATGGAAGATGCTCCTCTTGGACATTTTGTCCCCTCAGCAGCAGATTGGAAAACGTACCCCTGCCCTCTCAGTCTACACTGTATTTAGCAGTCGTTGATTTTTCTCCAGCCAGTCCTCCTCCTCCTGGTGTGACTGACTACTGTGACTTGCCAGAGTGAGGTTTTTAGCCAGTATGGAGCATAACCCCCCGGCTATGTCATTAGATCCCAAGGGTGTTAGTGAGCGAGTCAGGAACTGCTATTTGCTATGTGGCTATATATAACTCCAGTCACGGCCATACTCCCAGACATGCTGCATAGGCTGCTACAGCACAGGCACAATACACATGTACTGTATGGCTAGACTCCCAGGCATGTGAAAGATGTCCAGAACATGCTAATGAACACTCTGTGGATATGCTACTATAGTTTCCATCAGCAGAGATTAGCATCAAACATCGTGTAGCTTGGGTAATGAAATGGGTCATGAGTTCGGTTATACCATTGTTTCAGTTGTTATCTATCGTCCAATCCCGGCTATTGCCGGGTTATTAGGTGATTTATTAAAGAGCATTAACATTTCATTTAAAATATATTAACAGTAGAGCGGCATGGTGGTGCATTCATGAACACTGTTGCCTTACAGCAAGATTGTTCTGGGTCTGAACCCGCTGGCCAGCTTGGGCCTTTTTGTGTAGACTTTGCATGATCTCTGTTAACATGGGTTTTCTCTGGGTTTCTCCCACGGTCCAAATATGTGCAGGTTAATTGGTGACTTTAAGTTGCCTGTAGGTGTGAGTGTGAGCATCAATGGTTATCTGTTTCTATGACCCCTCTTCCACCAAAATTAACTCATGTATGCAGGGTTTTCTCAGCAAGGACAACCCATTAAAAACAGGCAATAGACTGTATGTCCATCGCCAGTAGACCATGGCTCTGCAGTGGATGAGTGTGCCTTTCTTTTTTTTTCCTGGTGTGTCGTGTTTGATGTAGCAGACGGGTGAGAAAACAGGTTAGTAAACAGTAGAAAGCAGCAAGGAGGCTAGTAGAAAACAATGCAATGGATATGTCTTCCTTAACATCTTTTAGTTTTTCAGTCTCTGTCTCTCAAACTCATTGCCAGCTAAATTTTGAACGATGTTTCAGCACTGCTTGGATGGAGATGGAGAGTATGTTCTTGTGGCCAATCATTGCATCGGGCCAGCAAAGCTTCTAAAACCAAAGCATCCACCCGAGTGTCATTTTCATTGCTGCCGATTGGAGCCAATCAAAGCTGGAGCTGGTAAACACCCGTGACTACAGCAGAGTCCTGGGAGTGAAAGCAGATTGTAACCTTTCCGATACAATACAGTAACCAGATGTTAGTGGGTGTTGGTGGGGGTTTTTGTACAGTGGAAAGGGACTTATGAGTCAGTCCTGTGATAGTCTGGCAACTTGTCCAGGGTGTTCCCCGCCTGTCACCCATTGTCAGCAGAGATAGCTTCAGCCCCTCAGGTGACCCATGAGAATATGAGTGGTTACAGAAAATGAATGGATGGGTATTTAAACAATAGAAAAAGAAAAACTATGTCCTCTATTCAAACAGTGACTCCTTCTGTACGTCTGTGCTTGGTGTGACAACCTCATAGCATCATGTTCCACTTAACATCATCTTCTTTCTAATATCACAATCCAAATCATGTCCATATGGTAAAATCCTCTTCTAGAGTGCACAGCAAAGTTTTGGTGAGCAGGCATATGGAGACAGAGATGCAGGGTGTCAGATCGATGGGAAAAAGACTGCAAACTGGTTTGTGATAAAGGATTTAAAAATAAGTTGTCACTTGCGCTGATTAATGGGGCTCAGCGGGCAGACATGCTGCTCCACCAGAAACATCTCGTAGTGTTGCCTGAGTCCAGACCTTTGAATCCACTCATCCCACTGAGTTGACTGAAGATAGATACGGAGTGTAACAGTTTGACAATTCTGTTTGGTATTTGGCAACTTGAAATGCATGGCAGGGCGCAGATTCTAGAGATTATTTTATAACATTGTAGTTCTGATAGTATGTTAATTCAAAATCACTTAATATTGATGTAGAAAAAATCAGTCATCCCTTCAGTAGTGGATATATGATTCAATTGTCAGTCACCACAAGCCTAGTCATGAGTGATAATTTCTGACTCGGTGAGATTTTCCTCTTGTGTCACAGTATGAAAGGCAGGCAGAGCTGCTAATTACGTTAATACCTGTCCCTTGTCTGGGTCTTATTGACCTGTTCATTCAGGCAGAAATAGAAGGGGTATTGAGTATGTTCTTCAGATGAGCTCTGTGACTTACCTGGGCTTTGAAAGATGAGCATATGCATTAGGAAGTCTGTCATGCAGACATATTGAGGTTGGAAGTCAATTTTAGTCAAACTCAGAGTAAAAACACAGCTACTTAGGAGAACGCCAAAAGGTTATTCATTATACAGGATGTGTTAGATTTGCAGACGGTAGTGCTACAGGCCTGATCCTATTCAGAAGCTTCCCGAGTGGTTAGAACGTTATCAGGGTAGTAGATAGCCAATACTGGGGGATTAAGTCTTGTCTTTTATTTAATCAGAGAATTTTATTTTCTTAAATTGCAGCTATAGGTACTGGCCCTCATTTACAAAACTAATGTATGAAAGAAAACTGGCATTTATCAGTGTGGATATGAGCAGAGGCTACGATCAAATCTAACGTCAGATCTCAACACATGGACACAAGTTTGAGTCAGCATGGATTTGCGGTACAGCATAGCAAATCTGGCTGAGTTGGAGAATTGTTTTTAAACCTTATCCTGACTGGCAAGTATTTGAAGCCACAATACTAGTAGCCTAGGAGATTACATTTTTACTGTTTTCTGGCTCGGCTACAGATGGTGTGGCTGTGTTTCCTCTGCCACCTGTTAAGCCTGAAATGCAAGCAGACCCGATACACCAAGACACGCTCCTCGTGTGGGTCCATAAGCTTTGATATGATTGTATATTATGACAATATCAATATAGGCTATTATTATTAATGCACGTAGGCTATAGGTTGGTACATAACATGGATGTAAAAATTAAATATTCCAATCTCAGCTGGAGTTTGATTGTCCACTGCAACGCTGTTGACTGCAGCAGTGACTTCTTACATATTGCGTTTTTCCGACTTCCTTTGACGCCATTTTTCAGACTGCCAAATAGAACCTAGTGGTCAAATTGACCTATGGCTAAGCCACGCCCCCCTCCACTCACTATGACAAACTATCAACATTCAGTGACCGGCGCAATGGCAGGTGTCACAGTATACGGCATTTCACAGGTGGGAATTGATGATTTTTGGAGACATAACGATCAGACGTCATTGAGAAGTAACCAAAAGGGCCTAAACTACACATTGGACAGATATATTAATCATTTTATTGTTGAGAAGACAATAAGGTGAAGTTACACTGAAGTTAAGGTTTTTGGCTCAGAGTATGAGAAAAGGATAACAGCCTTTTTACCATCTTTACCGAGAGTATCTCTCCGTTAGTTTGGTGCTACAGTATTTACACTGAATCATTCAGCATAACGTTTGCCAGCCTTTGTTATCTCTGCGATTACAGATAATTTAATGAAGCTAAGCTCCAGAAGTTAACGTTAGTTTAACTAGAGCCCTTTGGACAACAGCTAACAATGATGTACGATCACCAAAGTACAAAACTAGAACAAAATAGGCTAATGAACTCCCAGCAAACAAGGTGACATGATGAACAATGCAGCTAGGAGCTAACGTTAGGCTAACTTTAGCTAACGTTAGCTAGAGATGTTGAAGATAACTTTATATGTCTTTCCAGCAAAGTGACAATATGTTGCCTCAAACACAATGTTGACTTACCTTAAAACAGATGTAGACATTGTTAATCTTATTCACGTTGAGTTGATGTTGTGGTCTAACGTTACCACACAACTTTATCCAAAGGAGACACTTTTCTCGGTTGAGATGTGGTTTAAAGTGTAAAAAATACATCTCATCGCCCAGCCTCTCAGGATACCTTGTGTCGGAGTTGCATGTACCCCATGCACACCGTTTGGCCATTTTTAAACTTCAAATCTCAAAAAAACAACAAACAAAAGTGACGTTCTGTAATGCATTTCAATGGATGGCCAGGCAGAGAATGTCCGAGTGTATGGGAATGGCTGTACGCACTGCCATAGGTGGACCTGGGATGTCAGTGTTTCCATTTCTAGCTCAGAGAAGTTTCTCTCCTCTTGGTCCTTGTAACGTCTCTCCATGTCGTAAACTCTCGGGGCGAAACCTCCAAACCAAGAATCTATTGGGGTATATATTTAAATGATGATTGTTTTTAGCTGCTTCATTTATCAATGCCTGATCATTTCTATGCTGTGATCTATGAGATATGCTCGTTTCATGACTCACACATGAACCCTATTGTTAATGATTTCTGCACTCGGATCTGCACTGGTTTGTTTGTTACATTGATAAATGAGGGCCACTGTGTTTCTATAAAAAGACAGTATCCAATTTCTCCCTACCTCAGCTGTACGCACAGGAAACATCTATCAATGAGTACTTTATGCTAATGGAATAGTATACCCAACATGCATACATTGTAACAACAACATATGCATGAGTAAAAGTGGATAGAATATGGTTATATTCCAACCAATAACTGGATGGAGTATAACCAGAAACACTCATGGGAAAACATAAAAATCCATGCCACTTGACAGCTACTCAGAAACCATTAGCAAGTCTATAGTATTCCCAGTCACTGATTCAGTCAGTCCTCCTGTCAGTCCTTGCCTGTAATGACACCATGGAGTGACATTCTTTATATCTCCGTTGAAACGTTACCTAATCTCCATCTATAACACCAGGGCGCACTCAAGAACACTGACCTTGACTCACGTCTCCATTGTTTTGTGTTGAATTTACCGTGAAATCAGTAATGGATCCCTGGGATAAATGAGGGTTTTGGTTTATAAAAGGTGTTTGGTACTGTATACCTTTAGCATGTCATCCTGTTTCTAAAGGACATCTGTCCCAAATGTGGAGGACAATATAGTCTGTGAAGGGGACTGCTCTCATCTTAACAAATCCTCTAAATGCTAATACTAATGCATCACCGATTTGATGTGTATAAACCTTGCATGTGTGTTTTTTCTTTTCTCAGTTCCTATCTAAACCTTTATTCTGATGGATTTACACTCAGTTCATACAGTGCAGCATGTACTGAATGGTAGCTCTGCACATTTTTTGCAACCTGGCACACTTAAATATAAAAATGCGGTGACAGTTCAGCACCCTCTGAGGCTATTTTTTTCCTATGGAGCCTGAAGTGACAACACAAATGTGTTTCATTGATTGCCATCAATTGTAGTTTCGCATCAAAGAAAGTGGTAGCAGGGATTGCTTTCTTTGTTCTGAGGTGAAGACAGACAATTCGCTGCGATCATTACATAATCCAGCTGCTTCCAATCAAAACTGCATGAAAAGGAAAAAAATAATAAACTTGTAGGAGTGCGTAATGTCCTACACCAAAGCGAATTCTGATTGAAATTAAAGTTCACAGCTGGGAAAATTAATGTCTTATGAACACATCTCTTGTTGCAGTGCATTGCCACTAGACAGGCGAAGTGGGATCCTGCTTGAGGAAAATATTTGTCCAATGTGAAAACTGGACAATGTCCAGAAGGAACCACAGGCCGGTGTGTGTGACTGGCTTGAGGAAAACATTATTGCTTCATAAAAGAGACGGGCTGTGCTGAAAATGGTGATATCTCAAATAGAAACAGAGCTCCTACAGTGTGCAGAGCAAGGGGGATTGGCCATCTAATTTTTACCAGCAGGAACAGGCATTTATTTTTCATTGCTCTCCCCTGGCTTCCCTTTCCTCACTGGTCATCTGCTAGGCTAATAAAATGCATGAAAACCATTTTTGAAGGACAGCCTTGTATAGGGCTCCAAGCCAAAGCCTCTCTAGACTGCCTGCTTGATGCAGGGCGATTCCCTGAGCTCTTGGCTGGCTGTGTTGTACTGATCACATTACGCTCAACGGGGTGATAAAGACTCTAGCTGGGCTAGCGACTGGTCTGGTCTAGAGACTGCTGATAGCTTTGAGGGAGACCATACAGACATATGAATTATTGATTGAGTCTGTCAGGATATCTGTGTGAAAGCTGTGGAGAGAACTATGAAAACAGGAATTACTTGTCAGCATTTATTACTCTTTTAAAGGAGCATGGTCTCGATATAGCAGAGCTCCACTTCTTGCATCATGTTTCATGGCCATCAAAGTTGCATCACTTTGACACCAGACTTGCTTCCAAAGAAGTCATTAATATTTGTGCCACTTGAAAGCTGGCTGCAAAGTCAAACCATAAATTAGTACATATCTGCTGTTTTAGGTTTCAACCAAAGTTTTTTAAGAGTCATGTTTGGACTGTTGGTCTCGTGTTTGAAGGTCATGGTGTGACACCTTCGCCCAGGATAAAGTGAATTATGTGAGAATGGTTGTCCGTGTCACACGAGCTGTGAGTCAAGTTGGATTACCTGCAGCCTGAGCAAATATAGTGCCAGTAACGGCACAGTAACCCAACAACACAGTGTCAATAACATTGTGGACTGTTTAAAACAACCCTCCTGTTACGCAGAGTTAGCTAAACATAGCATTAGCTAATGATGTTACCCATGATGGAATGTAACTTCACAGTAAATTTACTTAAGTATTGTACTCAAGTCCAATTAAAGTCCAATTACTTTACTTTACTTGAATATTTATATTATTTATTTTATACTTTATCACTGCATCTCAGAGGCCAATATTGTACTTCTTAATTCACTACATCTATCTTACAGTTTAGTTACTATACTTTGCAGATTCAGGTTAAGTTTGCAAAATATTATCAGCCAATAAATTCTGATATTATTATAACAATAAGGCTTTATTGGTCCTCAGGGGGAAATTTACAAGCTACCCAGCAGTATGTAAAGAAATATATAAAATACCGTAAAACCTCAATTAATAGCCTGGGCTATTATTCGCTTAAATCACTGATATCAACAGGCCTATATTTGGGACAGGCCTTTAATTCCTTTTCCACCAAACTGACACTCAGCAAAGATCAAAAATACCAACAAATTGTTTTTTTTAACCAGTATGAATACTGGTTTAAAAAATAAGCTTCAGATAGTATATCAATTATGAATTACTCATTTGATTTCACACCGACAGACATCAGAGGGAGACAGGCATCTAATTGAGACAGGCCTTCATTTGTCAGAATGTGTAGCCACATCGGGCTAGTAAAAGGGACCAAGCGTTTAATTGGGGCAAGGCTTTTAAATAGTCGAAGTTTTATATAAATAAATTAAAATTAGCTCCACATTTACCAGCTGCAGCATCAAACTGATAAACAAATTACTGCATCCATAACCATAATCCAATAATCTAATATATATTATTAAGCAATAAATCTTACTTGTGTGTCAAGACAAGATGTTTTCTAGTTGTAGTCTCATCTCAAAACACTCAAAGTATTCATTTGTGTATTTAAATCACAAACATTTTCTTCTGGAGGAGAATATCCCTGTACCCCAATCTGATTTTTGTTTCATATCTTGTTGCCTAGCAGACTTTAGAGTTTGCAGTTCTGTTAGCTGTCTGTAGTTAATGTTTTTGTGTCGTTGCTTGTTGTGTCCTTGGGGCTGAATCTGAAACAATGCTTACACTGTAAATGCAATGTTTTCCAGTAAAGCGTATTAAAAGTAGCGATAGTGATTTGCAGATGCTATTTTGCCTAAATTTTATTTCTGGGTCCGGTTCTGGGTGGAAAAAAACACACAGGGTGTATCCCAGGTCTTAAGTGATGAATATATTAAAATAAGATACTAATAGTAATTGAATGGTTTAACGTGTTAATCATCTTACTGCTGCCATTGTGTGTGAATTTCTCCGTCCTCTGCACCACCTGGAATATGTGAGCTGCTTCAAACAGGTGCTAACTAGCAGGCACGTTAACTGTGAACATGTGCTGTCACTGTGAGAAGAACGAGCTAAAAATATCCATTTAAATTGTATTCAGTAATTATCTACATTTTAAAATATAACATCTTAGTTTCATATGTATGAAATGTCACAAAATTATCACTTTAACTGTGCTGCCCAAGCCAGTTTTGGCAGGTTGGCAGGTCAGGCCTCCTTATGTCTCATTTCCCCTGTTGGACTGGGCAGGCAGATTTTCCAACAATAAACCATATTTCAAGCGGTCGTGATTAGATTCCCGGTAGAAGCTTGTGGTAGTGGTCTTATCAGTGGGAGCAGGCAGGAGTGAGATTGAAAAACACGGTCTTGTGCAGACCTCTACCGTACACTATTTTCTTTCAGTGGCATGCTGATCCAGTCGACAACATTAGGGAAGAATGCATTCCCTCACATCTAATGACGTCACAGTGAAAACATATAATCTCACCCAATGTCTGTAATCAAGCAGTTAAGTTGGAGCAGATAGTAGGGCTGTAGATATTAGGTCCCACCTGCTGAAAAAAATGGACTTAAAAAAACAGCCTGAAGGCAGGTTATAAGACTTCCTGAACATGATCAGGGTTGCAGATAGTGCACTGTTAGTGAAGGGAGCTGTTGTGCGAGCTGCCACTCATGCATGCTACTTGGTTTCTCAGATTATTTTGCCTCGGCGTTTGATGATTCTTTTTCTTCTCTTTGCCATTTTTTTTTCCTTCTCTTTCAATCAGCGTGTTCCTCTTGAGACATACATTTTCTCCATCTCCTGATTCACTGACGCAAACACAGGCACACAAATAACAGCATTGGTTTGTGCACATAGGCTCAAACTGACATGCAGTTACTCCCCTGCTCTCATCTTTTCCTTCCTTCCTCCTTATTGTCTTTTCCTGTCTCTCTGTTGTTCTCACACATGCTATTTCTATCTATTGATCCCCCTTCCTCTTCCAGCATCTTGGCCCTGAATGATTTGCCTCTTAGACCCACACATCTCAGGTTCCCGCTTGGCTCATTGACGTTACGTAGTGATGATGTCACAGATTTTTAAATTGCTTTTCTTGGCTTAAAGAAAGTTTAACGAATATAAAACCAGGCATCAAAAATTCATAATAGGAAGAGTCATACCTGACCTTGTTTGCAAAAGTGTCCTGTTAACATATTTACAGATGTCTCTTTTACAGTGGTGGTCAATGGGAAAAATGCTTTTTGGGTAGCAGGATTTTTTTTTTTTTTTTCTGCAATACCATGAGTAGCCACTGGGAAAAAATGGAAGCAAGGCTGAGCTACTTTCCTGGGGGCCTACATCAGTAGTACACTGTACTATCTAACATATAGAAATGAACTTTTCAGTAGAATTACTTCTTTCTACATTGATTTCTTTTGGTTGGATGATCATGAAAAACCTGAATTTTGTTTCAGAAGGGGACCGTTTTTTGTGGCTGAACTTCTTTGCCAGGCCTGGGATAGAAGCCAGAGTATTTTGTTTCTGGACTGAGTAGTTAAAGCCCCTACAAGGAGCTTTCATTTTGAGTTGATTTTGGCGATCCTGTGGACAAAAGCGGTAGTGTTTTGCCGGAATGAAGCCTACATTTCCCATGAGCTCTAGCGCGTATTGTCGTAAAGATGCTTACCTGGCTCGCGCAGGTGTTTGTTTTGGGGATGAATGAAACAACAAGACAGGAAAACTTTGCCCCCACTTCTATCTGCCGTGCACCAGCTCCACCTCTCCGGCGTAAGCGCCACTGCCGCCGGGGTAAATACAGCGGTTGGCTGGTAAGGCTGAAGGCCTGTTTGGCGAGCACTTCCACGGCTTCTTGGACTGAGTATGGAGCGGTGCCGCGCCTCTTTATTTCTTGGCACTCGCTGGACCCTGTCGACGCCTGGCTGGTACCTGGTGCCTGGCGCGGGGTGAATCTGCGCAACCTGCAGCCTCTGTGTGTGGCTTCCCGGACACCTAACACCGTGGACCCGCCGGCTTCTGCCAGGATTGGGCTGGTAAATGCTAGATCGCTAGCGAACAAAACGTTTATCCTGAAGGATTTCCTGACTTCCCGAGGATTGGATTTTCTCTTTGTGACTGAGACGTGGCTGAGTGTTGGTGAGTCCAGTGCTTTCACAGAACTTTTACCCAATGATTGCTGCTATTTTAACTCCCCGCGGACGTTGGGTCGAGGAGGAGGAATAGCGACTATTTATAAGAGTCACTAAGTGTAAGCAGCTATGTAAGATGAAGTGTGCCGTCTGAGTGCCGTAAATCGTTTCGTCCTGGAAGCGACCTGTGGCGGACCCGGAGATAGTTTCCTAAAGGTATGGATATACACTACATAGAAATAGCTTATCTTCACACCAATGGTCTCATTTGCTGTTGTAGGTCACGCACAGACATCAGCAGAAACGAGAGACTTCTGCATATCCAGTTAAAAGTTCCTTGTAGCGGCTTTAAACAACATTTTTACTGCAATAGTGTCTTGTAAACTCATGGGGGTTGGGCACATTTATATGTGTATGACACAAAATTAAAAAAAAAAAAAAAAAATCAAAGAGGCAGTCACTCTCAGACCCCAAGCCCAGAGAGAGTGGAAATGAAGGGAAGATGGTCAAACATTTGGCATTTGAAAGAGGCCCGGGAATTTTCTTGCTAAGTTGATGGACCAAGTCACGATTACAACAAGGCCGTTTAATATTGGCCTTTTTGGGGTGTTTTTATGCCTTTATATAACATTCTGATAGTAGAGAGTTGGCAGGAATTTAGGGGAGAGAAATGAGAAAAAGTGAGTAGCGACTACGGCCAATCCCTGACGACCCCATGTATGTTGCGAGACTGTACCCACCTCTGTCTGCAGGAGACCAGAGAAGAAGGCATTTTTAAAAGTCTCGGTGTATTCAGCTCTCAGTGCTTTTCTGGCTTCTACTGTAACTGAATCTCTGTGGTTGGGAGTTTAGTTTCTCTCCTGCGTCCTGTTTTTACTTTAGACATCTGCTTTATTTTACTGTTTCATGTTTACTATCAGCCGTATTAGAAGTTGTGTGAAGTTGCTGCTCGAAAACTCAACATTTCCTTATTTTGCTGCTTCACAATAAAAGTATATACGTAACATAATAACAGGAGACTTTTATTGTGAAGAATGTATGGGAAATTAAATGTTATAACTGAATTAGTGGAATTTTGTTAGCAGCTGCTTTTCAGTAAAAGCAAGTCTAATAATGTGTCAGCGAAGAAAGTAAAAGCAGGAACAGCCACAGTGAGATGTTGATGAAGAGCTGCAGACAACAGGCTCTTACTGCACCTCTGCAAACAGCTCACCTCCAACAGGTAAATTTCAACACATGCAGCACTTTAGCCATGGATCAGCACTCTGCTTTTAAACGTCATCACTCAAGACCAGCCATCATCAGTTTAAGATATAGCTTCAAGAAGGTAGCCCTGTTGTAATGGAAATGTAAATCCCTGCTGTGATGGGCTGATAGCCCAAACCAAGCCAAGCCAGCACATGACTGTCAAATAGGGTATTAGACTTATTTAATAGTGAGAATACTCAATGGGATACCCATGCTGTTCTGCTTTATGAGTCAATTATTTACCAACACTTTATCCATAAAGGATTTCTGCAGACATGTGTTTGTTGGCACATATGGTCGACTCAATAACAGACCATATGATTATAAATTACAGCAGAATACAGCTAAAGTTTTATGATTTAGTAGATGAAATTAGGTTGTAATTAAGAGAGAACAATTTAACTTGAAGGTGATTGCAGTGACACAGCATTACCAAATTATTGAATGCCAAGGCTTGCCAGCAGATACGCCACGGCTGATGTGCTGTACAGTTTAACTTCCCTGCAGAAACACAAGGTCGTCTGTAATTTGCATTTTACTTTCCCAGAGATGGATAACAACAACAACAGCAACAACAACAAAAATAAAACTCTGAGGACATGCATGCATAAATCATGGCTCATAAGAAGTGTTGTAGATTTACTGTGCTAGGGAAGAAATGTAACATGCTTGATATGATGTAGATATCAACTTAAAATTGTCTTCTTTTTTAATTTTGTTAAAATCAGTCAGAAAGAATCAGTAGACCTTACAGTTTGCTATGTACTGGTTTTCTCCCAGATCAGTTGTCATTTCCAGATCTCCTAGGGCCTGAAAGGTTGACAACTGTATATTTATCTCTGTGGTCTGCATACTGCTTCCATTTGTAGCATCCACGGGGAACTGCTGTTGTTCGTGACAAACACAGGCAAACATAGACCTGAAACAACTGTAAACACCTTACCATGCATACAAATGGAGCTTATTTTGTCAAATAGTTTGGCAAAATTGAGTCTCGGCAATATCCTGCGCCTAGTGATGGACAGCAGACAAGTGGATTGTGCTGCAGGAGTTGTTCAAGAAGTTTATATTGTGATCCCAGGGGTGCAAGAGCTCTGTCTGCAGAAGGATGTGAATTATTTGTTTCATCATAGTCAGTTTATTTGTACCACTATCAATAGAAAGAAAGTCTAAAAAGGTATGGCAGTTTTATTCAGTGTATGCCTATTTCCCTGTCGGAATGGATACCAAAACTTGGTATTAAGTGGGCCCTGGTGCAAAATTATTAAAGACTAGGATTGATAAGCTTAGACATTAGCGGTTCTTTTATTGATACTCTTAGCATTTTAGTGTAATTTATTATCACATCAAAGCCTCGCCTCTGCTCTCTGTGTCAGGGCTGAGTTGCTCCAACTAAACCCGTTGCAGCAAGTGCAATAAAACCATGGCGAGTGAAAAGCCAATACCTCAACAAGCAGAAACATAAAAACGTGTAGAAAAGCGATGTATTAACCAGGAGAGACAGAAGACTGAAGTAAAGATAATATTTAATACAGAATAAGAGTGTGCAGATTAACAGATGATTTGTCCTGATTAAGATTTAACAGAAGTCTTTGATGCTTGGACACCAGAGGGACTTGAGGGATGTCTGAGCAGCAGCAGGATAAATCCCCCTCATTGAGTCCAGACACTGGTGGAGGTGGTGGTGGCTGATGACTCTGAGACTGATGGTTGATGAGGATGATGGTTGATGAGGCTGATGAATTCGGCAAGACTAGGCAATGATGGGAAGAAGGAGTACGATGACAGGCTAACAGAGAAGATGTTTCTTTGTGCTATTGGTTGGTCGTATAGCAGCTGTAGAACAGTTGATGACTCAGTTGACTCCCTGGACAATAACAGGTAGAGATAATGAGTGAGTATGCATGGCAGGGTGAGAAGTAAAGTTACAGCCTCAGCATGAAAAGAACTTTCGCTAGACTTTCATGTCAGTCTGCTCTTTTCACAGTCTCTCATCCACTGCTGCTAACTTTTACACAAGCACTGCGCGCTAGCTCGGCTTATAGTGAATCATGCCAAGCTAAAACAAAAGCTGTCTGGATGTAGTCTAAAGGCCTTTGCACATCATGGGCTCTAGTTTCCCGGCGCAGCGCAGGGTGGCGAACCCCACGCAGAGCTAGTTTCGAGCAGCGCAACCCGAGGCGCGCTCAGTTTGGTAGTTTGGCAGACCGAGGTGCGCTGAGATGGGTGTGGCGGCGCAGCAGGGGGAGGTGTCGACAGATCCAGCTTGGCGCAGTGACAGTTTCATGCCAAAAGGCTTCGCTGAAGGTGCACTAAAAGCTCGCCAGCTGAAACCAGGTCTACTGTCAGCGCAGGGGGAGCGCAGCCGGTGTAAATGGAAGTTTGGCTGACCAGCAGACAGCGCGCACACGTCACCAAAACCTCACAGGCAGGTTTCCAGAATATCAGGCACATTAACGATGCAATAAATACCCAAAAAAACACTATTCAATGCAACTATCTGCAATCAGCACATAAATGTATCTCTATACCGACTGTCCCGTCACATCTGATGTCAGATCAAAGGGGACTGGCACCGTTTGGCACGCGTAATGGAAACCCAACCTGATTTGATTAACACACTTGCAAACTAATGAGTTCACATCCCTCTCAGCCAACCACAAACAGCCACAGCATCAGATAGGGAGTATATATTCAGCATCTGTCATCTCAGAAAAGTCAAAAGAAAAGAAACAGAGTGAGACTGCGAGAGAGAAAGAGAGAGCGCGCATGCACGAGAGAAATGCAATATTGATTTACAATTGTGGTGACCTCCTCCCAGGCTACCTTTGCATCATCAACCCGTGGAGGTCTGCTCACAGTTCTGTATATTCGGACACTGCGAGCTTGGACCTCCCGGACCAAAACATCAGTTTCCTCCTGGGAGAAGTTTGGCCATCTGACGCTGCTGCTCTCTTCTGCCATGGCGAATTGAGTAAACCCTTATTACGCCTTCGCGCGGCGCATTTAAGGGCGAGGAGAGGAACTCATTTGATTGGTGTGATGTGTGTAAAACCCACTCCATGCCTTCTCTCCTCCCTCTTTCCGACTTGCGCAGGTAGGAGGGACGGAGGTGGGATAGAGGAGTAGCTGCGCCAGGCGCACGGTGTGCCAAACTTGCAAAATCCGCCTGGCCACACCCAGTTAGTGAAGAGCAGGTGCACTGTGCCCCCGCCTTGCCCGGTCTGCGACACTAGAGCCCCATGTCTGTATTTTACATGTGTTTTTTCTGCTAAAAGAAGTTACTCACAGAAACCTTGCACATTGAGTCCAGTGCGTTTTATTGATCTATTCATTGCAGAAATTCACAATACGAGGCAAGATGGAGAGACACATTTGCTCCCTTGCGTCTCCCCGCTAGAGGCACCTCCTTGGCTGTCGCCTCTCTCTGCCCACGTCTTGCATTTGGCACTGCGGCTACCTGAGGGGCTGAGTTGTCCTCCCTCTTTGTCTCCACTCTGCCGCTTTCCCTCTCTCTGTCTGCAGTCTTCATCCTCTTTTAAATCCTCCTTCTGGTCATCCTCATCCACCTGAATATTTCCGTCTGAGCTGCTAAAAGTAGGATATCTGAGTTATGAAATAAACCTCTTCTGAAAACTTTAATGACGGACAGAAGTTTCGGAGTCGGTCTGTAAAAACAATCGACACAATGTCAGGTTGTATTTATTTTTAAACACATCTAGAAATTTTAAAATTCTTGTAAATACTACCTGCAGGCGGTGAATCACACCATCAGTAGAGGGAGGCGGACAGAGGACAGGAGGAATGACTGGTGCTGAATAATGTCTGTGTTCTTCATTCTTTCTAAATTTAACTCAGTATTGTGATGCTGGGAATTTGATTCATTATAATGGCATTTTGGATTTGTTTCCAGTGAGATATTATTGAGTTTATATAATGACTTTGCTGTGCCCAACATTACTGCTGCTCTAAAAGAGACATTTTGTTATATTTAAAATATAGATGGCTTCTAATCTTATTTTGAATTTATTCTTTTTGTCAAAGATAATATATTTCAAACAGCAAGCATTTAGTCATAAACGAAGTGGGCACATATAATATAAAGTGAAGTGTATGAACTAAACTGCTCTCTAGGTGGTCGCTACACACCCAGAAAATAGGTTCAGTCAATTTTATTCTCACCACACTCGTGTGATCCCTTTTTCTGCTGTAATCCACTGTAACTGACATGAATTGAAGATGACCTTGGCAGGCTCTCTTTGAAGGATGCATCTTACATGCGGGAGCTTTTTTCACATAGAGCAGTGTACATCTCTGACAAGCTCCATCCTTGTATCGCCGGTAAGTCACTGAGGTCTTCTGACCGGGGCTTACTGGTTATCCCTTGTGCATGGCTGAAAACAAAAGGTGATAGTGTCTTTAAAGTGGTCGCTCTGACACTGTGGAACACTCTTCCTATAGATATTCGATCTGCAGTCTCTGTCGAGGCTTTCTGAAAGTAGCTAAAGACTCATTTATTCAAAGTGGTTTTTGTGTCGCCTTGTGCTGTCTAGAAAATTTGTGTTTTTAAGGTCTGCTTTTATTGTTTGCTTCTTTTTACTGTTTTTGTAAGGCCTTATTTTTAACAATTTTGTTCCTGTGAAGCACTCTGTGACCTTGTGCTGTGAAAGGTGCTGTACCAAAGAAACTCCACTTACTTACTGTCTTTTTTTCTGCTAACTTACAAGCCTGAAAGCTGTGTGTCTTTGATATTGAAAAACATTTTAGGTGGAGTAGCAGTTGGAGACTGTGACTCATGAGTTGATTCCATGTCACTATGGGGATTTGACTGGCTAATAAATCAGCCCAGGACCATTTGCTTATTAACAGGAGATGGATTTTGTAGCGGACCCATGGGGGAGAATGGAGAGGCTGGTCTTGATGGGTCCTATTACAGAGCCATTAGTAGAAGTCCTCAGATTGTTCTTTGTAATTACATCATCATCAGAGACTGTTCTGTTGTACATTATCCAGCTTTGCTTTCTTTATCACCTTTCAGAGCGACTGTGAGCTACCTGAAATGATTTTTACAAAACTAGCTGTCATAGGACAGTTAGGTCATTTTTTTCACATCGTTATAGCAGCAAAACTCTTTCAGATAAGCTTTTCATTAGCTGAGATCCTACCTGTCCTGTGCCATGACACTGACCAGCCAGCACTAATATAGTAGCATGCCAAGGTTTGTGATTAAGCAAGTGCTTATTGTCTGACGTCTATAAATACACATCCAAAAATAACATTTGATAAATGCTATGCACAAAAGGCAAGGCAAGGCAAAATTATTCATTTAGTGCATTTCATACCCAAGGGCAACCCAGAGTGTTTTACAGATTACATCACTAAAAGCATAAGAAACAAATGATAAAAACAATAAAAGCAAGCAATCAAAAACATGCAGAGTAAAACAATAAAAACAATATAACAACCCATTAAAAGCACACTAAATAAAAATGACAGAATTTAGATTTAATTTAAAGGGGAATTATTATACATTTAAAATTATCAATACAATACACAACAACTTAATAGTGGCTATATGTATGTGTAACTGTAAAAAAGGTTAAATGAAACGATAATATTGGTGGTGCTAAATTGCTATTGGTGCAACATTAGAGTGATACTCCTCTCAAAATCTGTCTTTTTAGTATCACATACACACTTGCAGGCTTAAATAGTGGCTCCTTTTGTACAGAGAACAGTGCTGGCAATGCAGTTATGTTAAAATTGAACAGTAATAAGTTTCCACAGTGGACAAAAGTTTCAAGCACCTCATAGAAACTTCTAAAACCACCCCACTTTCCAAGCCCCAAGCCTACAGGCCTTTAACCTTTTAGTCTTAAGCATGCAAAATGGTTTGCTGTCTCTGTTATGTAGCTGTCTGCTAGTCACTCACTCTATAGCAGGAATCAGCACTTCAAAATACAAGCTCTGTGCCAGATATTCCCTGTACTTCAAAATAAAGTGTGTTTCCTCAAAACTCGACACATTCGCGAGTCACTTGTGGTCCATTCAGAGAACCACGACTCCAGGCTACCTTGTTCACACATATTCAGAAGTCAGAATCAGGCAATAATGAACAGTACGCTGCAGCATATTTGCTCTGTTATGCTGGTTAGAACTGTTGACCCCCATTAGCTAAGTCTTTATTCTCTCCTCCATCCATTTTGCTGCTGTATAGCTCTCTGTACTATTAAGTGTGGCAGTGCAGCTGGTTCACAATGCAAAGTGTCCCTACAGGCTCAGTTGTGGCAAGCTGACTGCCTGTATGTGTTTCTGCAGTGTGTAGTGTGACTTGAAATGTGGCTGTGACATCCGTCAGCAGCAGTCTGGTCCAAGCCTTGTGAAGTCTCCATCCAAAGGTGGATATTTTGCCATAAGCATCAGAAAATGTCAACATCATTATACAGAAAGTAGCATCTAGAAACCACAAAGTAAGGATTGAAGCTTTCACCTTTCACACTTGACTGGGGATAGGAATT
Organism: Epinephelus fuscoguttatus; assembly: GCF_011397635.1. Lineage (NCBI taxonomy): Eukaryota > Metazoa > Chordata > Actinopteri > Perciformes > Serranidae > Epinephelus > Epinephelus fuscoguttatus. The sequence continues at coordinate 27,817,518 of NC_064757.1, read as the reverse complement.
GATAAAATTTTATTGGTACGAATGCCATTGGCACGTCGGCTTATCGGTCCAATTCTTTATTGATTTCTAATCGATTTTTGTGAGGAAAAAAGTCGGCCTACATAGGTTTTCAGTGTCAGTGTTTGGTTTAATTTAGATTTTCTTAGTCAAAGAAAAGATCTGCTAAGACCACCTACATGGTGCTAATGTGTTCATAGGTCAGAAAGCAGGAGAGGCTTTGTGCGATCCAGAAGGCCAGTGTTACTGTACAATCCTCTGGTTTATCAGTGAAGTGTTTGAACCACACAGCAGATTGAAGTCTTTATTAACAGAGTGACAGCTGACTCATATGAATGGGGCAACGTGGGTTGAATGTGCATTGCCAGGTCCGTGGTACATGTCATGTATGAAACGTCTGTATCCTCACTGTGCTGCATTTGTTGCCGGCATCCAGGTGCTGTCTCATGGGCGTATGATAGACTACAACTACCAAGCGGAATAGTGATGCGCTATTGATTTGCTTCACACACCAACAAGCACACAAACCCTCATTTCAAACAAACAAGCGGATGTGTCTCACACACGCAGCACAAATCTGTTTTGCTGTATGTCGGGAGTCCTGCTGTGGTAATTTCATTCATTGCACAGACCGATTTTTGCGTAGCGACATAAACATGTTGCATTATATCATCCTGGAGCAGCACTGCTGTCATCTTTCTTTATTACTGTAAATAAAGCCACTTTTTGAAAAGTTTCTTCCTCACCAAACATGACTCCTTGTTGCAAGTTTCTAGCAGCTTAAACGCACGTCATTGTTTTGCATTGCCGGCAAAAGGAATTGATAAGCTCAGAGGCATAGGATTCAGTGGATCAGACAGTTTGGAGCTGGGTTTCAACTCAGAGTGGCTCTCCGTCTCCACACTTGACAACACACTTACAGCAGCTTTTCAGAGATGTGCAGAGGACTTGTCCCTGTCTGTCAGTCTTACAGAGTGGGAGCAAAAAGGATGGAAGAGCTGTAAAAAACCAGTGCAGCCTGTGAGCCTCCATTAGAGAAAATGTAAACAATTACATCCACATACGGTTAATTTGCATGACACAACTCGAATGCCAGTTGTACATTAAATTTGATTTAATAAGGATGAAATAAATGTGTCCTGTTTGAGGTGAATTATTATCTGCTTGCATTTTTCCTGAATGCATTCACAGAAGGTCACCTTGCTCATTTGGGAAATAGTCGCCATGGCTACATTAGTTGGAGGGGTGCGCTGATTTCATTAGTGATGACTTCTCATGAGGAAGCTTTGAGGACAGTGAGCAGAGTGCAGGAACGAGGAGTATTGGGACATTATTTGTAGAGAGTAGGAGAAGATGGGGAAGCTCTTGTCCAAAGCAGTATTCATCAAACGTTAACCTGGGTGCTCACCTTTTGAAAATACTCTACCTACTTTTGTGTTTAACCTTAAAGTGGAAGCAGAAAAGTTTTTGCTTTAACTTCTTATTATGATCTAAAAGTTGATTGGACAAAGTAGTGACTGTAGAATAATGACACCTTTGGGGTTTAGATTGGTTCCCGATAAGCTTCACTGTCACTGTGCAGTTCTGTCTGGCACCAGGTACAATCCCTCAGGAAAATGTGGGCTCAATTTACAGCACAAGTACATCAACCATTGCGCAACCAGAACAGGGAGAGGATGGCAGTTTTTTCCGTCTGCCATTTCAGCTGTGGGAAGGAAGTATTGTGTCCTGTGTTATTGGTAGATGCCAGGCTGATTCAGTTGTCTTTGTGACAGCAGCGGCAACAATAATACGACTTGGAAATCCTCAGTAGGGCAAAGTCGAAAAGTTTTCTGTTTACACTTTTAGGTCTGATAAGCTCCGTTTCCACCAAACACTTTCGGTATGGTACCTTTGGAACCAAAAGTAACCCTTCAGATATGGTAGACTCCATTGTTTCCAAACAGTACCCTTAAATGTGGGCGAGGTTGTTGTCTCTCAGTGCTCCATCCAGCACTCTCTATTTCCTCCTCTATCAGTCTGCACCTCGTTTGTCGTCCACAGAACAAGGTTGCATGCCGACATTTTCGAACAAAATAAAACAGGCTGCAGTGAGAGTCTCTCTTGATGTGATATTCAGAAATAGCAGGGTTGTGCATTTAGTACTCCTCAGGCAAGCTCAGGGGTTTAGTGTTGCTGGAGCCCACAGGAACTATACTCCATGACACTTTTTCTTTCTCCAAAAAAGGATTGGAATATATGCAGTTCACATAATCTGGTCAAAATTAATATATATAAACGCTTGAAGAGCCACTCATTACTAAGTGTATGTCATATAAAAACGTTAAAGTTAACATTTCCACCTTAAAAGTTGCCGGCTGCTACAAGAGGCAGCAAAACATCCTTTCATTTTACAGTTACAGTTTACTAATAAGATTTGCCATAGTATGAGCAGTGGTTACAAAATCAGCCACAACTCAGCCCTGAGCAGAGTGACCGTCCGCTATTTACCAGTCAACAGACTGCAGTGTTCACAGCTCCACCTTTTAGTACCAGATCTGTGTGCTAGGTACCCCAACAGAGGGGGGACCAAAGATGGGGACGGTTCCATTGGTACCATCCACAACTTTTCACAGTGGAAATGGAAAAAAAGCGTACAGAACTGAACTGTACAATACTGCTCGGTGGAAACGAGGCTTTAGAGTGTGGTGGCAGCTGTCTTTACAATGTATGATTTTAAAGAATGTGGCCTTTTTGGCTGTGGTCTGCAATTCAGTGACTTATTTTTCTGATGCAACCGGGATTCTTTTGCCAGTTTTAAAATTATGCTTTTGTCATGTTTTTTTCCTCCAGTAGGAGGAATGCCAAAAATGTTAGATTTTAAACAATAGCTGTGCTATGTGGCAAAGTTAAACTAGTGGGTTCTCATCGTGTGTGTTGTATAGGTGCATGAGGGTGCACATAAACATACAGTACACACTCCCAGCCAAGCCACTGTAAACATTCCATGACTTGAAATATTAAAGAAAATCGGCTGTGCAAGTGTTTTTACGAGGCGGGAAATAAATTCAAGACATTTGTCAGGCCTCAAGGATACACACAATACATTCTAGGCTGGAACACTGAATTTAAACATAACAAGAAAACTCCACATCGAACCTTTAATGTGCTGAGTAAATGCACCAAAGCCATACATGTAAAGGCATATATAACACAAGTCTTGATTGAATGGCAGCTACTTGATTGTAAATTGTTTCAAATTTGATGGCAAAGCAACAACTGTGAAAAATTCTGGGTAGTTTTCCACTTTCAGATCACTGATAACAGACTTGTTTTGCCCTCAGACTGATATTTGCCACACTTGACACCTGTTCAGATTCATGTCAAGAATAACTTGCCTGGCAGTGGGTTTTTCTGTACATGGAGGGAGTCAAGGAAAGCGCTAACAGCCTCACAATGTGAATGCAGAAGTTGTTGAGGCCGTGCTATTTCTCCCGTATCTTTTTACACTGATACACACAGTTAGGCAATGTGGTAGTCTATTACACTTGATCTATTTTTTTTCTAGATATTGCAGTGATAAAAAAAAGGAAAAAATTACTGTGATGTGTCTGCAGGGCATCTTGGAGCAGTGAATGACTGTGCCCTATTTCCATCCTTTCCCTCTGGAATGCCCTACCTGCCTGTGTGCGTCTACATCATTTGGTGCAAGATGACTCAAGGCTCCACTGTAACATATCAGAAATTCACATTTCAAAGGCTGCAGGGTTTTGGAAAGTAACAAAAAAACATTTGAAAATGCAAAATGTATACTGACCATTTGACACAACTCAATTCCTCCTGCTTCTTGTGTAGTTAATGTGCTGTAAAGTCAAACATTAAACTGAAGATTGTTAGAGTATTCACTCAGTCAATACCTCTGAGACATTTTTTGCTATGGTTATGGATCCTGACAATAGACGCACCAAATAACAAATGCCACTACTTAAATCTACACTTGCAGGGTATGCAGGGTAATAGAACTTGAAAAGGCCATCACAATAGGTCTCCTCAGACTTGACAACATGCTTTTGCTTGAGGTCGTGGAGGCGGTTTATAGCATTGTCATTCTTCATCGCCTCTGCTCTCAGGCAAACTTCACAGCCAGCTGTGGTTTCAGCCTCACCTGACACTCTAAAGCCACGTCATCCCCATAAAGTGGGTGCACCATAAGGGACTGGAATCTTATCGGCATCCTAACTCATTTGTCTTCTTTTGTGTCGTTCCATTTATCATACGCACCCACTGTCAGGACCTGCACTATAGCTACAAATGGGGAGTGCTGAAGGTAAAAAGGAGGCAGAGAAGAGCAGAGAGAGGAAACTAGTTTGATTTCTGTCACATTGGTAAATATCCAGTAGGTCTGGGCAATATGAAAATGACAATTATGATTACTGAACGATTATTTTGTTTTTATTCTTCGCCGTCATAGTTAACTGACAAGGTTTGCACTGTAAATATGCTCAGCTGTTGAAGCTGGGATATTTTTTCTGATGAGAGAGTGCATATCTTATCTTATCTTGTGATTTTAAAATAATTGAAGGAAACGCACACAGATTAATTGTTTATGGTTATTTATTGAATATTTTTTAACTAGTCCATACCCAGCTTTGTCTCCTTCTACCTATGCCAATCCTCAGTGCCTATGTGCAGATTCACATAGATTGACCACATCAGTGAGTAGAAAAACATGGGACAGACAGAATGACTGACTGACAGAATGACACACTGACAGCTTCCGTGATTATGTACAGCATACCATACCATGACTTAGTCATACCAAAAATTAGAAGAGAAAAAAAACAAACATTCAGCCACAGGGGGAGCCACAGCGACCGGTCGCATTTTAGTCATTAAGCATTTTTCTGTTGTTATAGCGCCACCCAGTTGCCAATTAGAGTTAAATTTCTCCAGTCACCTTGAAGCGTCCTGTTCTACATATCTACCAAGTTTAATAAAAATCGATATGGTGGTTAGGCCTAGATAAGAAATTAGCTTTCTAGCGCCCTGATTTTGTTTGATGGGGTCAATAATGGAGGGGTCCCCTCAGATTATGTGTGGTCATATGCCTACAAAGTTGAAACCCCTGAGATGTTATACACCTTTATGTGATGAGCCACGCCCTCTGCAATATTCATTGCCTTATAGAAGCTCAGTTTTACTAAGTTCTCCAACTTCTGCCGAGAGGGAACTTTAGATATTGGTCCCTAGATTACGTTCACCGAGTTTCATGCAGATCGGTCAAACTTCCTAGGAAGAGATCGATTTTAAGTGTTTTTCAAAAGATTCAAAATGGCGGAAAATCTATATAACGGAAAGCTATGGGTTCTTGTCAGATTTGTTCCTCGTGAGGAGAGGCATCTCTGTGCAAAGTTTCATGTCTCTACGACATACAGGGCATGAGATATGCCCATTCAAAGTTTGCAATGTCAGTTGGTTGCTATAGCGCCCCCCTTTGGCCAATTGATGTAATATTGCTTCATTTGCATCCTCCCATGACCCTCTACCACTGTGCCAAATTTCACATGGATTGACCAAGTCAGTGAGGAGAAAAACGTGGAACAGACACACAGACAGAGTTTTCGTCATTATATAGTAAGATATTTTTAATATTGTGTAGCCTTTGTAAATGCTTGTGTTATTGAAAGCTGCTTTGTGGAGGCACTTGTTGCCGGGTTTACAGTGTTACAGTGTTTACATTCGATTACTCCAAAAGCCAAAATGTGTCCAAGCGACAGACATGGCATTTCTCTTTGGTACAAGCTGCTCAAGTTGCTCAGTTGGCTCGGTGTTTGAGTTCTCCTCCATGTTGCTTCTGGGTCGCAGACTGGATGGGGCTGAGTCACGTACTACACACGCAGTGGTACGTTTTTAAGGGGACAGCACATGAACACACAGCCAGTGTGGAAGGTGTGAACAGAATGTAAAAAAACACCCCCAGAAATAACCAACATGGGCAAGATTACGTTGGTTAGAGGTTCTGAACGTCGGTTTTGATTAATTTTTGATTAACTGTCCAGCCCTAATATCCAGTACATTGAAACTGAGAATACTAGGACTGTCAACTACTTTTGCTGGATGATATATTGTCCCAGAAATAATTGTGATAAATGATATTATTGTCATTTTAAGACCACTTAATGCCACTGATATAATATCATAGCATAATAATGCAAGTACAGTATACCCTATGAAAGTGCAATGGACTTTTAATTCTAAATAATATTCATACATTGGAATATGATTTTAGTTTCTTTCAAAGTAAATAACACCTGTTAAAACATACATAAAAGTATGTAGAGGGGTTGGTAAATGAATGACTATCAGGACTGTGCCTCTTGTACTTACTGGAAAAGTGCAGCTGCAGTGTGTAGTGTAACCTAGTGGTTCCCAAATTGCTAGTTTGATGTCTCTGTTAAGTAGCTATCTGTTTAACTCACTCTGCAGCAGGAAACACACTTCAAAATAAAAGCCCTGTGATGGATATTCCCTGTACTTCAAATTAAAGTGTTTTTTTTTTTTCAACTTTGACACATTTGCGAGTTACTTGCTATCTATTCAAAATGGACCCGCGTTCCACTTTTGCACCCACCAGTTGGGAACCACTGATGTAAGCTACACTGTGTCGTCTTTTAAGTGTTGTTTTACTTTTCTTCAGAGTTTATAATGTGGTTTATTCTGACATTATGTTGGTGAAAGTCTCATATAAACAAACATGCACGTAGACACAACGGGCAGTATCAAGGTCAACAAAATGATTGCAATCAGGTCCATGTAACGTGAGATAAACTTATGACATAGCTGTCGTGACAGGCCCAGGGAATGCCAATTTTTTTTTACATGTTTGATTAAAATACGAGCACTGGAGAACTTGATGTCTAATATGGTGCATGCATTATCCACAGCTGCTTCAGTGCTGCACTTACCTGCTTGAGTTGCTTAAGATTATGAGCTGCACAGCACACAAACTTGACATGAAGTGTGTGTGCCAAAATGAGTGAGGTATGCCCTGTAGCATATTTCCCCTGAGTCAGTATTTAATGAGTCTGCAGGCCTGTCCATCATATTGAATCATTGTTTGTCTTCTGGTCCCATCTCTCATGCCATATTCTGTACTCTGCGAACTGGGTCATATTCCTGGGCCAAAAGACTTTCCTACTATGTGTACCCACCATGTCAGGAACCATAGCGTGGAACTCATCTTCAGAGCTGCCACTTGTTTACATAATGTGCGCTGATAAAAAAGAAAGCTGATATTTTTCACAGAGAAAGTGGCCTTTTCTCCTGCTGAAGGTTTTTTTTTTCTTTCAGCAGACTGTCCTTGCCTGCTTAAGGTTGGTGTTCCTCTCATAAGGGCATGGCATGATGATGCTCTCTCTCTCTTTTTGTAAAGCATTTGTACACACTTCAGAAAAGTACCACACAAATGGAGTTCATCTGTTATTTGTAAAGAGTGTACTTTGAGAATGTGTGTGCCATTTAACCACACACACACACACACACACACACACACACACACACACACACACACACACACCTTTATGAGTCACCCAGGCTAAATGTGATTTATAGAGAAGAGACTGATAACATCACAAAAGACGTTTTATTACATGTTGTTCAGAGTATGAATCTTTTCAGCTCACCATAGACGGTGACTCTCATCTCTACTATCTATCAACTGTAGTCTCGAACAGCTTTATAGTAAGATTTACAGATGTATGTGTGGGCAGTGAGGCTGTGATTCACATACATACCAATCCCAGTAAAAACATAAACTTTACACCATCTTGATTGCAATGAGTAGCAATGACCATAAAGAGAGCGCCTCTTATTTTCTGCCTTTCACACAGGAGACAAAACTCAGCAGTGATAGAAAAAAGTAAACATGTCAGAAGTGGAGGATGTGCATTGAGAGATAAGAAACAATACTGCTTGACTTATTGTGTTGCTAAGGACTTTATATCATGGAGAAATCAACTCTATACTGCATGTTTGTTAAGCTTATTAGATATGGTTGCCACAGGTTTGTAGTTAATGAGTCAAAGGACCATCCCCCTATAAAAAGTAACATAATATTTACATTTTTCTACAAGTGTAACTTGTATTGCTGTACAAAAATATAGATTAATGTATCATGATTCAAATCACACGTTCAAGCAGAAGAAAGAAAAGTAGGCAATATTTATGGCTAATTGCTGACCTGGTCATTGGGCTGCAAGTTTGATGATGACTGAGATTTATTGCGCTCAGCAAAGCATGAATGACCACCTAAACTGAGACCAAGTTATGACGAAAACCAGAATATATTGAGACCAAGACAAGTCCAAGAGTTTGAGAAATTGAGACCAAGGCAAGACAAAGACCATGGCAGGGCAAGACACACATGACGATAAAATGTGCAACATGCAAACCCTAGGCACTCCTCAAATTTTATTCTGAAAGACCCACATTCTTGGGGGAAAAAAAACCCTCTGTAGGGTTTCCCTCACATTCATTTATTTGTGGTGGCCTGTCATAATATCAACAGTTGCCGCCAGAAATTGATTTTCTATCTTTAGAGCTGGACTGTTCATTGGGAGTGCTGTTGGAATATACAGTATACCATTCGGTTATTCAGAGCTCGACAGTCTCAGAGCACAGTGTGTAATCTGGGCACAAATGGAGCAGCAGAACGCCATACGAAGTGGAAGTGAAACTTAACTGTTCATTGATTCATATAAACTTAGCACAAAAAGTAAGGAAATTTGTGTTTGGTAGATTATTTCTTTGTTGTAACAATTCTTCTTGGCACTAAATCTTATACCGTTTGAAAGCCTGTTTGGAACAAGGAATGTACATTTGTGGGATGAGCAGCAGAGTTGAGTATGTGGGTTGCACCCATGAAAAATGTGCCAAATCTTCTCTGCCAATGCCAAACAGCATTTTTTGGCTGTTGACTCTTGTTTGGTGTTGTTTGGTGGATTGGATGATTGAAGTCTGAAGACACAAGACATATTGGCAATTCAGCAATTTAATCATTTAACAAACAGGAGCCTCAGTAGCATGTGGAAGAACCATACACAGCCACAACAGCCTGGCACCCCCTTCCAATGGTCACACACTGCTGTGGAATGGCATCCCATGCGTCAGCCAGCATTTGTCGCAAGTCAGCCAACGTGGTTGTGTTGGTCACTCTGGCACGAACAGCACACCCAAGCTGATTGCACAAGTGTTGAATGAGGTTGAGGTCAGGACTGCTGGCAGGCCATTCCATCCTCTCCACTCCCAAATTCTAGAGGTAGTCTCTGATAAACCCCGCTCTGTGGGGGCGAGCGTTGTCATCGTGGAGGATAGAGTTCGGTCCCAGACTGTGGAGATATGGGATTGCCACTGGTCGCAGACTTTTATCTCGAAAAACAAAACAAGAGTCAATAGTAACAGAAAAAAAAGCTGTTTGGCATTGGCAGAGAAGATTATCAATTAAGGATGTCCCGATCCAGCTTTTCACTTCCGATCCGATACCGATATTACAGCCTTGAGTTTTGGCCGATACTGATACTGATCCAATCCAAGCGCGTAGTCATGTCATGTCAGTCATGTTAGAAAAGGTTTGATCAAGCGATTTTACTCTAACAAGAACAACTACTTAATCAGGTTAGTTAGAATGATCCACAACAGTTGGTATGAGAAACTGACCTGTTTATTGTTAACAGGGTTAAATAAACAAACTTTAAACTTGAACATTAACATTAAATAAAAAATATAGCTGGTTTGCTTTGGCTGCTTTGGCCCCTTAATAAACAGAAAATAAATCAACACAATAAATCTTTAAAATGTCTAACAACGAAATTAAAATAGCAGCAAGACTCCACACACTTGTGCTTTCCCCCCTTAATAAATAAAAAATAGATTAACACCACAAGACATTGTTGACATTTAACAAACAATGCAGCCTTTCCTTTTCAGTTATTTTTGTAGTGTCAGTGCCAGCCTGGTGCTGCTGTTTCCTGTGTGTCTGCATGCTGGCCTGGTGGATTGATAGTAAGTGCTGGAGCGGATCACTGGAATAGACTGCTTGAATTGCAGAGCGCTGGGCTGGCTGGAAAACCTGGATTGGATTCTATGAAAAACTGGATTGGAGTTCTTGGATTGGCATTCTTCCATACAGTCCGATCCGATGCACGTTTTTTGCTAATATCAGCAGTCGATTCGGATTGGGACATCCCTATTATCAATGCATGTTCCTTACAAATTTGGCACCATTTAAAAAGGAAATAAACAGGCTTTCCAACAGTATAAGATTTATTGCCAAGAAGCATTGTTACAGCAAATTAATAATAATCTACCAAGCACAAATTTCCTTACTTTTTGTGCTTAGTTTAGAAATGGAACAGTAGCACTGTCATTTTGGTGTTTACCAACGTTTTTCCAACCTTCCTCAGAGGAAACCGGCTATGGTCCTTTGGAAACTGCACACCCTATTGTCCAGCGCTGAGTCTAAAAGTTGCTTTCTCTCACCTCTGCAGCAGCTGCTCCTCTGATCCATCAATCTGATCACAAACTGATCAATTCTCCACTGTACAGCTCAAACTCGTTGAATTGCTGCTGAGGAAAAAAAAAATCTCATGAAGAGTTCTGCCTGCGCTGCGTTCAGGGACCCACAAAAAACACCCAATTCAGAGATGGGACACAGAATGATCGCAGAGGGAGACACACATATGCAAAGCAGTTTGCTGATCTGAAACGAACACTGAGGAGCTTAAATCCACATAACCATCTTTAGTCAACACTCCATTTAGTGATATCCCCACAGTTGTGGTGCTCACCGGTCTTGAAATAAAATCGCAAGTTCTCTTGTTAGACACAGAGTAAAGACTGAGTACAAAATGTGGTTGAGTCTAAGACAAGACTGAGACCTTAAAAAAAGTGGTCTTGAGTCTAATACCGATCATCTCTCCTTTTTCTGATAGTTCAGTTAACAGAGCCAACACAGTTTGACAAGACAACTCTCTGTCTTACTCTTAAATCTTTCTGCTTACCTCTTCAGTTAGTGAAGATCACACTCACTGGTTCACTCACTGATATTTACAGGCTCTCCAAGCAATCTAACTTATCTTTCTCCGCTGTTTTTCATGCTCTCTGAGTGTCTTATGTCCTCCCCGGAGAGGAGTTGTGTTATATATAACGTTCCCCCAATACCCTTGTGTCTCTGCTCCCTGGTGTCTCTGTGTATTTTCTGGTGATTAATAGAGCTCCATAGATGTGAGAGCAGTCAGGATTTAAACTGCACCAAATACAAAGTGGCTATAAACCACTGTCCCTATGCTGCCACATAACCAAGATCCACTGAAGCCAAACTGAAGGTTAAGAATTTGTCTTCTGCTGCTGTGTTGAATAGCAATGTGGGGCCTGGCTGGAAGTGAAGAGTTCACTTGGCTTGGCTACACATATGGCTTGATGCAGACTTGGAGAAAAAAAAAGTTTATAGCTCTATTTTCAAGTGTTTGCACCACCAGCAGTGTTTGTCTGGTCATTTTCGCCTTCAAATAAATTTACATTGAGATGGGTGGAGTGGGAGTGGCACAGCCAAGATTGTGTTTATGCAGATTAGTAAATGCAGTGCGGTTATGCTAACCACTTTGGCTGGAAATTGTGTTTCCAACAGCTGCAAAGTGCCATTTTTGAAGCTTTTGTCAGTGAAGGCACACACACACGGACCCTGAAAGCCTTTCATGTATGTCGAGTTGTGCCTCACTTTGATGTACATTCTTTCATCTAGTGCAGATTTCTGCCATTTTTCACAATTTTCTGTCAATTTATAGACCAAGCAATTATATCATATAGCAGCAGGAGTGTTACATGCCCCATCTGCAGTCTCTAATTTGAGGCGGCAGTCTCTAATGTGCTGCGAGTAATCACACGCGGGTCAACAGTATGGGTACCTTAAGTAATTCAATCCTCTGAAACATCACCGGTAACATTTCAATTTGAGGAGAGCATGCGTCATCAGAGTTCATGTGTTTTTTCTTCCTTTTTAATCCAAAAACAATTTTCTATTATTTTAACAAGATTGTCATCAGCTCATGCAATCATGTAAATGACTCAAACTAATAAAACTAAAAAATGGGTCAGAAGCATTGTAGCGATGTATCATATCTAATTGTGTGAAAACATTGTATATGAATACATTTAAATTTTTGATTGTGTAAAAAGTATCTTGACAAATAGATTTAATTTTTGCATCTGTGAGGAGATCTGTAGCTGTGCATGACAATGTTTTGAATCAGTGAAAAAGATTTGCACAAATAATTTACACACAGATTTGAGGAGCAGTTTGCAGCACACATCAAAGGTTTGTAGTGAAACATCAAAGGTTTGCTGGTACATATCTATGTGTCTGTGGGTGAAAAAGTTCACACAAATCAAATCAAATAAAATCATATAATAATAATAAGAAACTTTATTTATATAGCACCTTTCAAAACACAGTTAAAAAGTGCTATGCAATAAAACTAAACACATTTAAAACACAAAGAGAATAAAACAAATAACATGTCATAAAAGGTAATCCAAGTAAAAGATAGAGTAAGGAAAGCCTAAAAATAAAGACAGTAAATGGTCATTATAATCAGTAAGATAGCAATAAAAAAGACAGACAGCTCAGATCAAGTCAGGATATGCTTTCTGATAGAAGTGCGTTTTTAGGAGAGATTTAAACGGAGCCAGTGACACAGACAGATTTATATCCTCAGGCAGGTCGTTCCAGAGCCTCGGGGCCCTGACTGCAAAAGCTCTGTCCCGTTTGGTCTTCAGTCTAGACTCTGGGACAAGCAGAAGACCTCTGAGGATCTCAAACTACGCCGAGGTTCACAAGGGACTAACAGGTCTGAAATGTAAGCTGGAGATCTTTTGGGAAACCTCAGGTTCTGACATTCATGTGGTTGCCACCTGACATGCTCCACCCACCTAAACAGAGAGCGGACTGCAGCTCATGAGATTGACCTTCAGTTAGCAGCTGTAGCAACTGGAACTCAGCCAGTGCAAACCCTAGCATGGATAGTTTGATCCAGAACACCCAACTCCCCACAGGATTAGCAAACTTTTCAGGCAAAGTAGTCTCCCAGCAGAAGGGTGGAGGGACTGCAAAAGGTGCTAGCTAGTTAATTCTATTCTCATTCCTATTTCCCAAGATCCTGTACTTGCCATGTTTGGCTGCAGCCACAGACTCACAGAAACAAGGCTTGTCCCCTGGCTCCGTGGTTAATAGTGAAATGACATTCTGGATTCGACAATTGAATTATATTTTATTCTGAGCCTCCCCACTGGCTACTCTGGAGATGGCTTTAAATCTGAGACAAAAGTACTTGCAGGTTTAATGTGTGTGAAGATTTGATTTGAAGCTGTAAACTTGGGATTCACACGTAGACCTGAGTTCTGTGTGAACTTAATTCACCCACAAACAAATGTGCAACTACAAACCTTTGTGTTCTCACACATTGGAAATCATTGTGCAGATCTCTTTCATTTGTCACAAAATGTCATGTGGTGCTACAGGTCTCCTCGCAAATTAAAAGATTATATCTATTTGAATCCATTTGATCAACACTTTTTCACACATTGACACATCTGTATGTGTTCATGCAAAATGTTTTCACACATTCAGATATTGTGATACACAGCTACAATACTTTTGACCCTTGTTGTTTCATTAACGCACCACTGATTTTCTCGCACCTCGTCTGCAGCGGAGTTATTGTGCGCACGGTAACATACGACAGTGTGACTAACTAAATGAAAACTTTTTAATCACTTTAGTAAACAACAAGAGTTGTTGGAGTTGTGTCCTCTTGGCTCCCGCAGTAGGAACACACAGCAGAAAGAGGCAATGACAGCCAATGTCAAAAATTGTTAAATTGAATTTCCTGAGTGAATGCACTCAATACAAGCACTCGAAGGCAGAGAGAATATGTTAACAAGACAAAGAGTCGACAGCCGTGCTGGCAGCATTGTGAGGTTGTACGTTGGCAACATGCTGATGTTTAGCAGATAGATATTTACCAGATTTACCACCTTAGTATCGCCTGCAGTAAGTGGCACTAAAGACAGCCAACTGATCAGACAATGAATCCACACAGAAACTTCTCTCAGTGTAAAATAAGTGAGATTCTTTGCAAGGTTAAGGCCACATAGGCTGCACTGTTTGACTCAGTAAGAGTAAAGTTGAATGGCACTGAGTGCTCCCAAGCTCCACTAGCCAGACCATTCCGAAAAATTAAGAAGAATTGGTGGGATATCAAAGTTGACACCCATAACTATGCTGCTGCATGCTGGCAAAGTGAAGGTGCCACACTGGAGGGGTTGAGGGAACAGTGAAACTTACTCCTCTTGATGAGTGTCTGGCTTCTATAATTGGAAACTGCCTTGTCAGTGATGTTGTTCCACCGAGGGAAGTAGACACAGACCTGGCAGTGGATAAAGCTGCTGTTGGTGAATCATTGCTTTCTTGTGCGCAGAGAGATTTTTAAATTCCACACTTGGTAATGCCACTTGGTGAATCGCACTTGGCTTCTGAGACAAAAAAACAGGACGTCACGATTTCTCATGACAAGGTATGTAACCATTAGAGGCTGTATGGTGAGGTAAACAGCCTGAGAGGGGACGTTTGGACAGGGTTGTTCACTGTGTTTACACGCATGGGTCAGTGTTTCTGATGATGTGTGAACAGTATGTTATACTGTTGGCTTTTTAAAAGTTTAAACTTCTGCATGACAATCCCCTTTGTTTTGGCATTTAGGCTCCCTTTAAAGTGTAACATCTTACAAGCCCATATAAAGACTTGCAAGATGTGCAATAAAGCAGAAATATGCATACACATTCTTTGGTTCAGATTTACGAAGCTGTGCATACATGTGATTTGTTTTATGAATCTCGATCACTTTGTTACAGGGTGCACATGCACCAGACTCATTTCCATGCCCACAGTTAGCCATAAATGGTTGTAGTAACACCCTTAGATATCTGTTTGTGTGCCGGCTCCACCACTTATTAGACCTGTCAATGAGAGATGTGTTGAGGAAAGTGCCATTTTAATGACTGTGTTGCATCAGCGAGGTTCTCCAGCAGAGCAGCCGTCATTACTATAGACAGCTTTGGCAATTTGTAGCTTCTGTACCACTAATTTCATCACATTTCAGCGAACCATCGTCGCGCTAAAATCTCAGTCATCATCATTATTGAACATCAGGGTGATCAGTGAATGATTCATATAGTCCCCGGTTGAAACTGGCTTTACAAATCACTTCACGAATGAATGTAAATAAAAAATAATGATGAAATTCTTCACCCATAAATAATTTGACAAATGCACCTTTGATGGACATTTTTCAGAACGCACAGTTTGTATGTGAGAAAAGGCGTTTGTGTGGTTTTTGTGTGTACACATCGTTTGTGCATCTGGCCTCTTTTGTTTTTTTGTTGGATGGTGGGACAGTCTGAAGAACACGGTGGTGGTGGGAGGAGGTGGAGTGCCCTCTGAGTGGTGTGAGAGGGGAGTAATGTATTGAAGGCTAATATTAAAGACTTTTCAATAGGGTGACTAAACACAAGAACATCTTTGATTGGTTTGAAAGGTGAAGTATGCAATTTGAGGAGGCAATGAGTGTTGACAGTGTGGGAAGAAAATTACCAAAGACCTGGAAATGCATGAACGACAGTTGACAGCAAACTGTAAAGTGAAAATGCACATTATTATTCATTGAAAACAATGTCAGGGAACTCAAAAATAAGCATTAAATAACCTGCCATTTCTTATAATTTGCATCCTGTATTTTTATTTTAACTTTTTCTTTATTTTCTGACGTTTTAACAGATTAAATGACTGCAATCACTTTTAATGTGACTGTTTGCTGAGCAGATAGGTGATATTTACTTCCCCAGAAGCCCCGATTGTTGTATTGGATCGATGTGTGTCAGGTGCGTCGGACTGAATTCCACTGATGGCTGAGCTCAGTGCTTTGTTCACCTCACACAACACATCAATGTCTCTCTGTGCACATGGCATTCAGCAGATAGCGGTCATTGAAAAGAAGCCAAAGGCAGTGTCTCTCTATAACCTTTACATTTCTCCGGTTCGATATGTATTGAGTAGCAACAGGTGGATTGTCACAGGTTACAGGGGTTAGTTAGTGTGTGGTTCTATACAAAAGAACAGAAAAGCAAAGATCTAAAGTGAAAAAAGAAACCCTAACAACAAGCAAATCTCCATATCTGCACAGTGGCTGGATAAACATCATCAATACAACCTTACAGTGCGTGACTGAAAAGTGTTAACTTGAAAAACATCCAAACTTTTTTTACGCCCAAAGAAGGTTTATTTTTAATCCAGTCCCCCGACTAATAGACTAAAGTTTTAATTCACACCTAATTGTTTTTAGCTTAAAGTAAGGACAGACTGTCTCATGAAATTTGAAACGTCACAAAAACCTTATGGCACATTATTCAAAATTTTCCTGCTGGTTTTGAAATAGACTGTCAAGCACCATAGAGGCATAGAGCAGGGTGTGATTATTTTCCTTATTACTTTTTCATGTAATTTAATGCTAATTTATTTGGTTGAATACCTTATTAAATACATTTGGTATTCTAATGTAATTTACCGTTGGATGTTTTAACATTGCATAACATTTTCAGCCGTGTGGTGTGTATGGTAGAAGTTTTATTGTCATTATTAATGAATGAGTCCGCGCACAATGTGGAAATAAACATTTGGTGTTAAGTTCACCGCGGGAGGAGTAAATTGTGACAGTTTTGCCTCTTAATGTGTGACATATTTCGCTGTTTCTAAATGGTCTCGGTGGGGTTCGTCCTGTCTCAGCCATCTGGCTCGAGCGGTTGAAGTGTTCCGAGGTTCCCTCTTCTGCAGATGTCCGTTACCTGATTTGTGCTGCACTAATGAGAGGGCTGCCCAAATTAGCAGCCTCCCAAGATCCTTCCAAAGCCGGATAACGAAAGCACCGAGGACCTGTTAAGACACATGCAATGAGCTGAAATGAGACATGCCACTGCGATGTGCTCTGTTCCACATGGTTTAAATCACATGGATAACGATGGAAGTTGATGCTAATGACTCCAAGTTTTCAAACCTTGAGTCCTGCACAGAGCAGCACAATTATTGAAGAGAGTTTTTTGGTATCACATACCATGAAGTTCATTTCATTTTTTCTAGTTTAGCCTGACAGAGCACTTGTGTAACATTGGACAAATTTGTTTACAGTAACAGCACAGATGCACACTGAGTTCCTGATTAAATTGTAGGCCCACATCACCGTACAGCCAATCACACGTCAGCTTTTCTCTCTGCCGATGACCTCAGCTGTGTGTCATTGCTTTGTTTCAGATTGTTATTGTTGTGTTTGTCATGAGCCTGATGGATAACCTGGGGGGCTGCAGTTATAGATTATATCCCCTCTGGGATATAGTTGTTAAATGTAGTCATCAGAAGCAGCTGTGGAGCTGAGAGCTTGTTGGGGTTTCTGAAAGCCAGCACTTTTCTAACAAGCACAGCAATGTAATTAGTCTTTTCCGTTTCCTTCAGCTATTACTGAAGAAAGAAATGTATTAAAATCAGTAATGTAATTTCACACATCCCAGTGAAAGAGATCATGCAACAGCTTAAAACTTTCCTTGATATCGTTGAAATGACAAGACATTGGGAGTCTGTTATCAATATGGGACATTATCATGTGTCCATTTTTTATTTTTTGCTTTTGGCCATAAAAGAAAAGAACAGAACAGAAAGAAAGAAATCCACTAACACATACAACATGTCTTAACAACAAGAACATTTAACAAAAGCGTAAAAGTGAGCTCAATAATAACTGTCAAGGATTAAAGACAAAATAATTTATTTTGCTAGTCACCTATTATGAGCTTAAGTACTTTTGCATTGCATAAATTAGCCTAGCAGCTGTCAGACTTTGCTGTACTCAATAGCTTAAAAAAATACATATTATTTATACTTTTTTCTTTCTCACCATCGGTTTAAGTCACTGCATCTCCCGACAGAACAGCGCAGATGAAAACAGAGCAGCTAATGTTGCTGTAGTAAGAGGAACAAGTTAGCCGAGTGAGATACCCCTCGTCTTCCCTGCAAAATCCAAAATATTCCCACACCGTTGATTTATTCCCAAGAGAGGAATAAAAATCCCCGTCCTCTTTTTCTTGCCTGCTTGCGACTGTCTGCCTGGCACTGTTTGGCGGTGACACAGACGTGCCATGGGAATTACAAAATAAAGGTGCATCCTAAAGATGATGACGTGGATCATTGTTTTCACTTTGCATTAGTTGATCATTGAATCAGTACATCAATCCAGATCAGTGGATCCTGGAACCCCTACTTCTTATTGGGGCAAATCCCAGATCTGGATCACTGCCACCATGTAACCAGCTGTTCAATATGTCATGGTTTATTTCCGTGCTAAATCCTCTATTTGTTTTCAAGACATCCTGCTTACAGTCAAATCCACTCACTAACAGGGATGAAAATGTAATCATGTTGGGGGAGGCAGTACTCAGTCACTGTATATTCAGACACACTGGTGTGACTTCACTTTGTATTAGCTCTTATCTCAGAGAGAAGGTGACATTCTCAAATGTTAAATGGTAAAAGATAAATAGAGGGATGTAGGCACACGTGGGGAACGAATGGCTTTGTAGAGGTTGTCCTACGAGGGCTGGCTGAGAGGTGAAAATGTGCCCGTCGTCTCTTTACAAAGGGGATGTTGTATAAAGATGACATGCGGTATTGAGGTCAGCTTAGTTCGCCTCATAGAGGTCATGCGGCTCTTCGCTCATGGGTGATGTATATCAAAGCTGTTTGAGAGGTAATAGTGATTTTCTGACCAACACAAATCAATTGTGGCTAGCGATTGTGTTAGGGCTGCTTGAGCACATAGACCTGTGTGTGGATCCCAGCTAAATGGGCAGCTTGTTGTTAAACATGGCAATGCGGATTATACACAGTAACGTGAAGACAGTTAGAAAAAATAGGTCACACCGTAGCGTAGATTTTATTTTCCCTCATCAAACGTAGCCTATTATAGCAAAGAGAAACAGGGAAATCAGTAACATTGTGTATAGTACACAGAGTGAATATATATCTACTGCAGCATCTCCCTAGGGTGCTCATTAATAACAACACTCTGGGGAGCTGATGTATACTCAGAGCGTAGTAAAGGAGACAGAAGGTTAAATGTGTACGTGACTGTGTCTCTGTGTGTGCTATGTGGCTCTGTCCTCTTGGAAACAGAGGGTGGGCTAGCCAGCAACTCATCCAATCAGCCAGGAAGCCATATAAGTAATTCCCCAGCTGAGAAGAGAGCAGAAGCAACAGCCAGCCACCCAACCAAATATGCGCTCAATGAGCAAGCTGCCAGTCAGGTGATTCACCATCTGCCAAGCACCGCGGCAGTCCGTCAGCCAGTCAGCCAAGTGGTGTTGTTTCCTCACTCTTTCTGTGGATAATGAAATAAACATTTCTCTCTGTCTGTCTTGGGGTTAGATACATTTAACATCTCAAACGAGGAGCCAGCGTTGTGCTCTTTTCCCCAGCGCGGCGGCCCTGTCCATGTCCATGCATGCTAAAACCTTCTTTCCTGTTCTTCCAGTACCACACATTCTGTATAGGTGCTGCAGCTTCTTGCTTTGCTTCTGTTTCTGTTCTTGTTTGTATGGCTTTTGATGTGTGAGCATGACCAGGGGCATTGCCCAGAGTCAAGCTGAAAGACAGAACAAATATGTTTGTGACTGGTTTGAATTCCACTCCCAAACACGTCGGCTAAATCTCAATGTAGGAACACTGAACTGTAAATGTAAACGTCTTTTCTCAGCAGATATTAGGGCTCAGAATTAAGTCAGTCGAATCGGATTTGGCTGTTCAGTACAAATATTCAACTGTTTGTTCCCTTTTTTCATACAGAGTTTAGAGTTTGAGCAGGATTTGGTGGGGCATTCAGGTTGACAGGGAAGTTCACGTCATATAGTAAACAAGCCAAGTTAGCCATGCACGCTAATGCAGGCTAACTGTGCTACTAAACGTGCAACAACCTTTTTTTTGCTGACACTAGATATCCAAGAAAAGCTAGAAGAAACTGTATCATATTAAGTTGCTATGAGCTGTAAATTCACGACTTCTAAGTAGAAAGCAAAAGAAAATGGTATCTCGGAGCCTGACCAGGCAAATTCTCTCTTCCTCACCCGGGGTCTGTGTCTCCAGCTGCCTGTACCATAGAGCAGCAGGAAAGCCAGAAGCTAAATCTAGGGAGCAAAACATCGCCAGAGGTACACTGCACCCTGACTGTCAAAAACAAATGATCAAAAAAGACTGCTCAACTTGAAGGATCTCAGTTGACCGAGGGGTCTCCGACTGATGATTCGAATCTCTGACTTTCGGAGGGCAGCCCTAACAGATACCACATTTTTGCTTTTAAGCCAGGCACTTAACAGCCAGATGTGCCCAGAAACGCTGCTCAGATGCCAAAAGAAGAAGGCTTACTCTAGGCTTTTCAAGTTTATCCAGCATGAAGCAAATTAGACAAATAATTATTGCAGATGCACTTGTTGAAATATGGAAATTGCCTGGCTGGGGCTTTTCTGTGATCTGAAACTCAAGCAGCATTCTGTACTTTCACTTGATCCATGTAAATTTGATTTGCTGTGCTTAATATAATCACCCAAGGCTAAAAGAAATGGAATTATGAACGAATCAGTCAGAAACAACATTAGTATATGTGTGGGAGATACAGAATATTCACAAAAGGGGCCAAGAGCAAATCATATGAATAAGTTATGACCCTGCCAAAACTTGCGTACTGTACACGGACGTACTAATAGGCTATACATCAGAGAGGCAAGGGGGAGGCCCCGTGGAGAGATGCGGTTGTTATTTGAAGTGGTGAGAGACAGCTAAATGCCTGATAGCTTTACACCAGAAGAGATGAAAGTGGAGCAGAGCTCAGAACCTTGAGTGACTCTTCAGTAACAAGCACAGAAAAGGAGCAGGGTGAATTTGAGCAAGCTGAAAGGGGCTGTAGCGTTTCTCTACACAACATGAGTGCGAGCACTCGACTTCTACATGTACTGTCTGTGAAGTTGCAATCTCTGACTTTCTTCCTTGCTCTTTTGTCCTTGTATTGTATAGCATCTCTTCTTCCTCATGTCTTACTTTGTACTACTTTGTATTTAGCTTTGTTAGTAACTTTTAGAAGAATTTTAAATGTACTTTCTCTTAAGTTTCGAATCTCAAATGATTGATTCAGACATTTAGAGCAGTTCTGGTATCTGTGGGTGACCACTCAGAGTTCCCGAGAGAAGTTAATAGAGAGCTTTTCATACTAAGTAGTAGAATATGGCCACTCAGAGGGCAAGTGATTTTCTTAGTTTAGCAGAGGACCTTGAGAGGGTCATTGGTTTGACAAGAGATCCTCAGAGCAACAGGAGGCATATGTATGGTAAAGACCCCTGCGTGCTGCAGCTTGTGCCTTTGCAATAAGATGATTATGCCCTGTGTGCTGACACTGGATGACCTCATATCAATGTTTTGGACCCTGTCTGTCTGTTATATATGAGTTACAGCCAGCAGTTGGTTTAGCTTATCATAAAAACTGAAAGCAGGGGGAAAGAGGTTGACTGAATGTCAGGCTTTTTCTTCTTCATTACAGCTCCAACAAAA
Source organism: Epinephelus fuscoguttatus (assembly GCF_011397635.1). Taxonomy (NCBI): domain Eukaryota; kingdom Metazoa; phylum Chordata; class Actinopteri; order Perciformes; family Serranidae; genus Epinephelus; species Epinephelus fuscoguttatus. The sequence goes on along the minus strand of NC_064757.1, from coordinate 27,795,797 downwards.
TTTACAATTTGTGTCCTCAGGCTGGTGCTTACAAATTAAAATTCTGTATGTATATGGTCACATTTGCATGCCAACCACATGCAACAAACTGTTGGTGATTGTTGTAACTGCTGTATCTGTCAGGGACACGATATCTATGCAATTCACTGTTGGGAAAACGAAACTACATAATTCTCAAAGAAACCGCAAAGGGTGAACCCCACACCTCTAATCGGTGCTCCTGTGCTATTTGCCTTAGATAATATGCATGCATGGCGCCAATAGCCACTATGGGTGGGTCACGATACAATATTATTGCATTAAAATATACTGCGATATGTTGTGATTTATTACCTTTTTTCAACTGTAAATTATGTCCCAAAAGGAAAAATGTCAACATCTGTTTTATCTCATCAGATAAAGTTTTCAGTCTGTTCATCTCACTGTATTTTTATTACAGCGAAATGTATCTAGAGGACTGAAAAAGCAATGATCGTCTTATTCTAGTGTACTACCAAAAGCTGATTTGTATTTGTAAAATTAAAAATTTATATAATAAAAACAAATTGATACGATACGATGTTGCCACACAAAAATATCACGATACAATGCAGTATTGATTTTTCCCCCACCCCTAATAGCCACACACCGTCACAGTAATATTGTTAGCATCCTCAGAGAGTTGGTGGTAACTGAGGTGCAGTTTTAAGAGGTGTCACGGCCAAAGGTTCAGGTTCCATTTAGTTTTCTTCAAGGCTGTTCAAAGCAGGCAGGAGGGTTACAACAGATGGCACTATAGATGAAGCACTGGTGTCCGCTCAGGTGTGCTTTGGGTGCGCCTCCTTGGGTGTGCTGGACCTGACAGAACTTTTGGGTACGCTCAAATAGATGACGGCTGATATATTTTTGGTCTTGTATTAATGATCTTTTCAGTAATCGCAGAATTGTAATTCTCACCCATATCTTTCAAAATATATTTTGGACTGTGTTCAGTTCTATGATACTGTGCCAACTATTGAGCCTTTTGGAAAGTGCAGACCAGATTTTCCTGAGCATGTGTTGTGCCCAAGTGATATGATGCAATGTGATGCCATGAGTTCTGCTCTTTTTAACCTCCATGGTTTTCTTTTTCTCTCTGCCATTGTTCTGCCTCTTGTGTTCTTGGCATAAAGGCAATATTTTTACTTTGCCATGTGGATAATTGCAATCAAAAAAAAAAAAAAAAAAAAGGAAAATTGCACTTAGCTGCAAAACATTATGGGCGCGTTTGCACTGTATTATCATTAGTGCAGTATATTTTGTGAATCTGACCCTGAGAAGGAGTAGATCGTGCTTGCAAGTGATGCGCAATTCAAGCTGCTATTAATGGCCGCAGTCCATTCTTTGTGAATTCGCCCCTGTATCTTTACGGACACACATTCAGAAGTCAACTCGTGTCTTTTACGTGTCACTGTCCAACTGTGAAAACATCATAGTGCTGCAAACCCTAGTCCAGCTCAAAAGCAAAAGGACAAGAGCACAGCAGGTATGTTCATTATTTACTCAGTGCTTGCAGATGGCTTTTGCACATCTGAGAGAGGAGATGGCACGTGCATGGAGGCACTGAGCATGTTTCTGTAAAGGAAGCAGAGTGGAGAGGACAAAGAGACCCATCCCACTTCCCCACTGCCACCATCAGACTGAGACAGGGTCACACCAGCCACGTCCTCTGGGACCCGCATGAACAACGGAGCGCATGTTAGGAGGAAAACAAGGATGGAGGAAAGGGTAGAGGAACAGTGGGGGGTAGAGTGGATGATGCTGTACTCTGAAGCTCTGAGGAGTCAGGGGCTAGAGCAGATATTGTTAGGCTTTGTGGAAAAGCAAACAGCAGCTGATACAAAGCTATCATTGCAGTGAGCATGTGTGGTTGGAATTAGATTAAAACCTCTATGCTGACTCCAAGATGTTATCATATATGAGATCCAGTATAGAGTATCCTGGAAGAGTTGATGATGCTCAGTCTTGCAGTAGATAAACATTACTTACTTTCTCATATTTCTGCCTCATGAGAAATATGATGATCTAAAAGTGGGTGGAGGAAAGCTTGTTTTCTTCTATCCAGCCGATTGTTTCATTTCATATATTATCTGCTCTTGACAGCGGGCATAACACGTTATCAACGACTGTGTGACCTCCCGACATTTTACGGTGTTGTGTTATCCATCTTCCTCACATGCAGACACAAATACTTCTCTAACAGAGCATGCGCTGTAGGTGAAGCTGAAATGAAAGTACTGAGTACAGGTAGTCTTTATTTATTCACAGATACTAAAAATGAACACTTTTCTGTGAGCGTATGATGTGAAAAAATTCACCGCCAGAAGTGCAATAGGGAATAAGTTGGAGCTGTGCCGACAGCCATGAACTTTTAAACACAAAGTGCCCTCTATTATATTACATCTTGTTTGCGGCACATATTAAACAGACACTTTAATCTTAGCTTACTCAACAGAAAATTGTACAATACTAACAAGCTATACTGTAATAATAAAACACCTCTGCCTGGAACATTAATCATCTGAAAGTACTGCTCACCTAATTTGCTTCCTGTATCAGCACATGGACCTGCATTAGTTCCCCCGTGGCTTATAATATTACATAAACATGCATCTCCACCAGACGAACATGTTTGCTGATATTTAAACGCTGATGATATGCGATAAACTGTGACTACGAAATAGAGTTGTTAAATTGCAAACACAGATATTTTCAGTTTATTTGAGCTGTGCGAGCAAAGCACAGCAAACATATTTATATTTAATCATCTTTTCTGTTCATACAATAGCCAGTGCCATATGTTGCCCCAGGGTTTAATTTACTGAATTGAAATATTTATGCTTTAAAGTGTTGCCAGAATACCACATTTATCACCAGGGATACCGAACGCCATTGGTGTGTTGTAGAAATCTCAGCACCGGTTTTCACAGCACAGAGACAGCTCTCCTCCAGGTGATTAATTATTTGCTGAGATGGAAGACAATCCCATGTGACACGTCTTGATCGCAGTGCTGTTTTTGTGAGAATTAATTATCAGTGTGCTTTTATTTTATTTATTTCTTTAATGAACCAGTGTTTTAGTGACTGTCTTTTTCCTCCTGTATCCGAGATATAACATGGTAAAAACTGTCCATACTGCATGTTGTTTTTAAACCTTAGAATTTACATCACATCTGCAGATCAGTTCTAATCTGCATTTCTGTCCTGTTTTCTTAACCCGCCAAAATGCTACTGTTATAACATTTTATCCTCATGGTCAGTCCACACTGAAGATGTATTGGTTGATAGATTTGTTGATCCACTCTTGTTCAATCAACCAATCGGACAGTCGCTGGTGTTACTTAATAAAGCTGTGTATCCACCAAAGCGTTTCTTTTCCCAGCTGAAAATGGCAGTTGTTGTTTTTCAGCACTGTATTTGTCCTATGTGATAGTTGGTCTTTGTGGTATTTGTCCCGCCCCTTTCCACTGTGACTGGACTGCTGGTGAAAGTGAGTGAAGTTAAACATTTTTCAGCTCTCATTTTTAATCAGGAAAGGGATAAATAATCACAGAAGATGTTCAGTGTCAGATTTTTTACTATGGATTTATTTTATTAAGTCTCCAGACCCCTTGTTGGGGTGGCAGGAACTTAGGCTTCTGGGCTAAAAATAGTAAGTCTCTCTCTCGCATGCAGCGTTACAGAGATATTTAATGTTCATAACATTATGTTGGCGGCATGGTGGCACAGTGGTTAGCATTGTTGCCTCACAGCAGGACAGTTCCTGGTTCGAACCTGTGGTGGGGGGTTTGAACCCTCGGTTTGGGGAGCCCTTCTATACGGAGTTTGCATGTTCTACCTGTGTTAGTGTGGGTTTCTCTGGGTACTCCAGCTTCCTCCCACAGTCCAAAGACGTGCAGGTTAATTGGTGACTCTAAATTACCCCTAGATGTGAATGTGAGTGTGAATGGTTGTTTGTCTCGATGTGTTAGAGATACAGTGCACTCAGTTGAGTTATTGTAAATTTATCTTGAAATAGCATGTTGATTTTTTTTTTTCCTATTGACCAATCGATTGGTTGAAGAGACGGTAGAATTTCAGTTGACCGAGATTTTCTTTGGTTGACTACAGCTCTAGCTTTAAGAAGTGTTTTTGACTTCCACCACTCGTCCATCAATGACAAACAAGCTTCCATTTTGTTTAATATATCCATCCACACTCACTCCTTGAGATGCACACCTTACGGAGTCACAGAGCTACGCAGTTTACTGGTGGATTTACAGAGTGGAAGATGAAGTTTTTGGTGGGTAAAACGACAAGCAGCTGACTTTTTGGCAAACCAAGCTATTAGAATTGTTCCTCTTCCACTTCAAAAGTGCAGGTACAAACTACTGGTAACTTAAAGTCTTTTTGATGTGCCATTTTATCTTCCTTTAGACTTGTGCAAGTCAGCGGGGGTGGCGAGAAAAGAAAACCCAGCTGTTTATTCTGCCATTAATCCCTGGGTGCTGTAAAATGTGCATTGTTAACTGTCAGGAGAGTGAACGATGCTCATACTCAAGTTGATAAGCGGCAAAAGCTGATGTGCTCTGTGTACTGTTCTTGAGAAATGATGAGCATGTTTAATGAATGATGCTCTTTTAGCACATTCATGCACAACACTGCAAATATTGCACTATGTGTTTTGAACTTAGTAACTGTATCTGTATTGATTGATCATGGCTCCCTGTCTGTCTGTGAGCCTGTTGCACTACATGCAAATGCCAATCACTCGCTGCTGTGGGCGGAGAAATAGAATTAATGAATTAATGAAAAAAAATGTCTGCTGTCAGTCAGCCTGTCGAAGGCACATTAGCTCTGTCCACTCGGCCCCAGGAGCCGCTGTCAACAGTTGGCTGAGACGCTAACGGACGTCAGGGTCAGTGTGGATGAGATGACAGGACGCTTATGAGCTGCTCATGTTTTGCTTCCAATGGGGATTCCCAGTAAGTTAAAAAAAAGGGGCCTACAGTTGGTGTGCTAAGTCTAAGTCTAGCTCTTTAACTTCAGTTGTCACAGTAATGCTGATGTCTGTACTGTGAACTTAAATGACGCCCATATCCAGGCAGCCAGACTGCATGGCAATGTTTTCGGATTGTTGTTGATTTTAAAGCAGTCTGATCATGATCCCACACTGAATTTAGTAACTTGGGCAGCAAACATTCTTCTCCTTCCTAATATCCCGCAGGCTCAGTCACTTTTTTTTGCTTGTGCATGCCATGCCTGTCAACCATACACAATTATTCAAAAGCACAAAATGTAATTTGGCAACTATTTTGGCAACGTACAGCTCTACATACTAATGAACCTCAGACATCACAGCTGTCTTTACAGTCTGCGTATCTGCTTGTCATACATTAACACTTGGACTTCTGTTTAGAAATGTTAATACGATTTAGAAAATTAAATATGTTTGGCTCATTTGGCGAGAGAAGAGAAAAAATAAAGATTAAATTGTCAGCCAGCCTAATCATTATTTTTCATTCCTTTTTTGTGCAACCTGGCAGGGAATATGTTGAGCATCTAAGATAGGGACATTTTGTCATTCAGTAATGGAAGCTAATGAATAAAGTTTGAAAAAAACAAACATTGGACTAGAACTACTAGAGATGCATATTTCTGCATCTAACGTCCTCCATGGTGCTTGCATCATTACTTTGTGGAATTTCATTCAGTATAATTACAGTGCCATAAGACACACACTCACACATATACACACGAGCTTGATTAACTTGGTCTAAAGTGTCTGAAACTTCCATAAAAACCTTTCGGTGAGTACATTTACACGGACGAAATCCCATTCTACCACATTACCGTCGTACTTGGTTGTGCATATACACAATGGAAATACTGTTGCTTACATATGATAACACAGACACAGTGAGCATGTACTTTGATTTAAAAGGACTGTGGTTGGATAGCTCAAATATTAAATTGAGTTTTATTGTGAATACACATCATACTAATGTGCATAAAAATCTACACCGTAGCCATAGTTCCTGCACTGTTTTCTGTATCTGTACTTTTCCGACCTCAACAACAAGATGTTCCATCTGAAAAGTCCATCGTCTATTACAGGAAATTACTACCATTAATAACAAATTAGATGTCATAGAAATAGAAATATGAACTATTGTAGTCTTGTATAGAGCCAGTAATTACCTCAGCCAACAAAGTTGATTTTTCATCTACATTTTATTGTTGGATATCTGAAGAATGTACGCAGCAATCTGAGGGGAGTCAAGAAGCAATTACATTTTTATAGTGAGCCTATCTGGAATTTTAATGACTATGTTTTCAATTAAAATACAACAAATAACAGAAAAAAGGGACTCTATTCCCCATCATAAGGGCATCTTTGCATTTTTAAATAGATAAACTGAACTTTAAAATGTGGGCACTGAAGTAGTGAATCTACGTAATAAAAAAGGCGAAATAAAGTCTCCCAGGGAATGGCATTAAATTGATGTTGGTCTCTTTGACTGCTCTCATTTTCTCCGCTGTGATGAGATCAGCAGAAAGAAAATATCTTTGAACTTTTTATTTTCCCGTTTGCCTCACTATTTATTCCCATCACTTAGCCGTTCCCGCGGTCTTCCACTGTGCTCTTTGTTATGCCACTGTGGCTTTGGAAACTGTTGATGGAAGTGCTTTGCTTTGGCTGGTGTCAAAACATGTGCCACACCATTGCGTGGGTGTGTGAAAGATTAATATGTTTGCTTGGGATTCAAGGTCCTCGCTCTGGCTCTCTCTGTCCGCGTACTGGAGAAGTAAGAGGCACTAAAAAGCTGGTGGCTGAACTGGGCAGTAAAACTGTGTGAGGTTTGACTCTGTACCAAACCTGAGAACATGTATCATCAGTTTAGCCTGAGTGCTAACATGAATAATGTAACAGCTGCTTATTGAGAGTCAGTTTACTTTAGGTCCAGGCCCACAGGCCATGGAAGAAACAGACACAGCTGTCTTTAGAGGATCGGGATAGTCCATTTAAAATTCAATCAAAGAGACATGAAAACATCGTCTGTCTTATGTACTGATATCAATGCAGCTAATTTAAAATAGGCAAGTAAAGTTGTCCATTAACTGCAAAGTACACATTTTATTTAAGTGAGAAAAACTAGATAGATAGAAAATGTTGGACTGATTTGGACAATAGAAATTATTTTAGTAACCCTTTATCTCTTTTCTCATAACTATCTCAAGCAACTATCTCATAACTATATATACACCATTATTTAGACATATATTTGTGTAAAAAGTAGTCTTAAAGAAGTTTAATTTGACTTATCTTTCTTATTAAGCAGAAAAATACAACTATACACCTTCTGAATTCAAGTTTCTCTCTTCCTGCAGACTAAGACTAGCTAAATGACCATTTTAACACACTGTAAAACTACTTTACTCAAACTTGACAGACACAAAATAAAACAGTCTTGGTTCATCTTGCCACTGTTCCCACAATCACTACCTCTGGTTTGGGTAAAATGAACCCTTAATGTATCGAGTTAGGTGTGAAAATTGGAAATTAGCATTTTAAATCATGGGATAATGAGCCAGAACTCAACACTGATTGGTTCTTTGATTGGAAACTGAACTTCAACTATTTCTTCTGCCTGGTTGAACAGGTTTCCATCATTAGCTTAGACAGACAGCTTGCTATTTTGCAATGCAACCCAGCATTCTGTTCAGTCACTAAAGATTTAACTGGAGGATAAGAATCAATACATTTTTAAAATGAAGAGATCAGTCTGATAAACGGACACTTCATCGTTTCATTACTGAAAAAGCACAGATATTACTAATGACATTAACCCCTTTCCATTCAAGTGTCCCAGTAAGCCGTCACAGTGATGCACAATTGTAGGACCCTAAAACTGAAGCTGTCACATTTCAAAATGTCCTCTGTGAAAGTGGTCTTTTAGAAGTTGTTGGGGAGAACTACTGCATATGTGAAAGGAGTTGTATAAAGCCTTTTTGGCTCCAGAGGGAGCTGTGAGTAGTCCAATAAATTGTCTAAAGTGATGCCATTTGAGTTTGTCTGTTGGCTCTGAGGACTGCAAGTCTGAAAGTAAAAGGAATCTGGGGGTGTGGAGTTAGATGTGAATTGAAGTTCTGCCTGAGGTTAGCAGGTCGAGGCTACGTTACCCGCTATTAGCATAGCACACCGGCATCTCTGACTGAACTGTTGGTGATTGAATGGCATTCTAGATAATGTAGGCACCAGGTTTTATGAAGAAGGAGCAATGCTTGGAATCTAAAAGACAGTAGACTGTCCAGGAGTGCAATGCTAAATTGGTGGGGTACTCATTAAACGTCTGTGTTGGCCATCTGTGCTTAGACTTACTGTATGTACTCCATGCCTGTCATTATATTCATGCATCCGTAATTTACCCTTATCCCGGTCCTGCTGCAGCAAAGTGCTCTTCGTCTATGATGTAATTTCTGCCTCTTTCAGCATTTGTTACAAGGATTGTGTAGTTGTGCCCACGTCTCTTAGAAAGTTCCACTTTTTTGAAGTCTAGTGAATATCTAATGACTCCAGGTGTTATTTTGAAAAGTGGAAATGAGCATTCATTCTCTCATTAATTATTCAGTGTCAGTTTTGAGGAGTAATTCATTCCCCTCTCATCATGCATCAGTGGCTACTCCACACCCATATCTGCAAATCCCAGCATCATCCCCGTGTCATTCCCCTTCTCAATGAGCCATGCTATGATACTCTCTTAACTCATTTAACAGACTATTCGTGACAGGGAGACTCATTTCTTTGTTTGTGTTTGCTTGAGATGCTTTCTTGTGTGTATGTGCATGGATTGGATGTATGCAGTGGAGCTTAATTACAGTGAGACGTACTTACTTCTCTTATTAAGTACACCCATGAGGTGTAGAACTTGCTATCTGTTTTTTAATTTCCTTAAAAGGAGATCTAGAGACAGAGGAAGAGAGGTCATCAGCATTATAAGCGTTTCACCATCATAAAAGTAGAAAACTGAATTCAGCACATGATCTTAACCTTTGGAGTACCTTGACCCTCCTTTTCATCCCTCTCTTCATCTGTCTCCATCTCACACATGCATATAAAAATGCACAACCACAGCCTCCGCTCCCTCATCCACCAAATTAATAAAGCTTGTATTTTCTGCTAATGCATACGAACACACACAAATGTGACACATAGGACCAGGTTCAGCCTTCCTGGGGCCACCATGTGTACAACCACGGGCTATTTCAGGAGCTACCCTGATCTTCCTGTCCTCCTCTCTCCCCTCATCCTCTCTCAACCTCTCTTCCTTATCCCTGTGGTCATTTGTATTCATCCACCTCCATTCACTGTCACCCTGCGTCAGTTACAGCCTGCTCTGAGCTCCTCTCTCTCGCCTGGTAAGCCGCTCCGCTGCTTTCCCTCCCTCGCTCTCCTCCGTCCCTCTGTTCTGCATCTCCCCTGTCCATTTCCTCTCATCATGGCAGGCCGTGTGCGTGTCAGACTCGGAGCTCAGTATAAGCAGATATTGCCGCGCTGCAAAATTAATGCAACCTAACATTAGACGGATACACAAAGGCTGCCATTCAACAGCATGCACACATTTAATCAAACGTTCCAGCAGAGTATTCTGATGGATCCTAGCCAGAGTCTATATTACTCCTCTCCTTGGCAGTGAACCCAGTAATAACTGAAGACTCCCTGAAGTTTTGGCTCACTGGGTCATTATTTAGTCTTGACGCACACTGGCTACGGCTCACAACGTTTTGAGAATTACAGCGCCAAACAGGACAGTTATCAAATTAATTGTACCTCACATTTGTGTTCTTGGAATATATATATATCTTTTGCTGCCTTATCTTCTCTTTCTCCTGATTCTGTTATGTTTTTAAAGTGAGGCACGGGGATTAGTGTATGATATCAGATTTTTATAAGGCCGTTGCTGGCTTTAGAAAGCCTCAGCGCACTTGATGTCATAATGATGAATGTGAAAACACAACCCATGGCTTACTTAGTGCCCACAGGCAGAAGGAATCTAATTACCCATCTGATTTTTAGATCTACACATCTACAACTGTAACATTGGCCGCCTATTATTTAGAGAATAGCCTAGCTCTACCACAGCCACCCTGTCAGTTGTAATCCATCTTCTAGTATGTGCCAGAATCTGTGTGCATATGTGTGTGTGCTTTCAGGCCAGGAGCTGGAAGGATGTGACCTTTGACCATCAATGGAAGGGAGGGAATTATACCACAGCCCCTGTCAGGGTCACTGTGACAGCTGTGCCAGCCAGCTAGCTAACTGTCCATGAGATAACCTCACAGTGGCCGAGAGAGCAGCTGTACAGGTCGGCAGCAAGATGTAATTGGGTATGCGGGACAGGAAGCATAGCAGGTAGAAGTAGAGGAACCAAAACAAACTGGAAAAGTTGGTTAAGGAATCAGTTTTACTCAGGTAGAGGGAGAATCAAAAAGGGAGACGGGGATAGACGATGTGCTTGCAGTCCAGAGTTTCCGAATCTAGCAAACAAAACTAGAAAACTTCATGAATAGAAACAAGAATAGAACAGGTGTACTGTATCTCCAAATTCAGTGCTTTTCAAGTGTGTTTCAAAGGGTTTTGTTTTGCTGATACACATACATGCATCCCTTCAGGTTCCTGTTTCTCTCTCTTGCGACGGCAACTTGTGATGTCGAGCAGCGACGCCAAACCACGGTTCACTTGAGGATTGCTGCCACATCTTATGTCATTTTGTTGCACCACACTGTCCTTCGTAAAAACCTGCGAGAGGCGCTCATAATTCACACTCTATCTACAGTTGTTTTCATTTTTCAGAGGAGTGGACCGGCTTCATTTTGCATTCACAAGGGCCGACAGCTCTCACCGCAGGCAGTGAGTCATCCGAAGTGAGAGCTCCGTAAATGTTAAAACTATAAAGAAAAATGTCACTGCTGAAAAAGGAGGAAAACACAGTTATTCTTAACAGCACTGCGTGGTTGGGTGAAAAATGACAGTTGATATTAACTGAGATTCGGAGGAAATTACAGCTGTAGTGACCCCACATGGCCTAAGATGGAGACAAGCCCTTGAGCAATCATCTCAAAGACTAACAGAGGTGTTACTGCATAAACAGTCAGGCTACTGCTGGGCATGGCAGGTTGGGAACCTAATAACTTATCTCTTTGTGGATTACATCAACCAGTGTGTTGTCATGGTCTACATCTTTCTCATCACTTTCTGTTTACTAGAAAATATTTCTACACAAATGCTGCCATCTATTGGTCACACATACATAGAACTAACTCTGTGTTTGATATTGGATTCTCCACCAGAACCTGCTGGTGTTTACACTTAATGAAACTGAGATTCACTTCATCACCTTGTCAGCGCAGCAGAGGGCTTCTCGCACTAATGTGTTAACATGTTTTCACTGGTTTCAGATATTTTTTCAAAACTTTTAACACAGATCTCACATGAAGGCCCCAAACTCAATTGGATTAACTTTGTTAAACAGAAGTAAAAACATTTATTTACAGCTGATAGAAATAGATTGCGTAATTATGACTTCCTTGGGCAACTCTGATCAGCAATCAGTCCTCATCCATCTGTGAAAGACTCCACACCTCTGCGTTGCTATTTGCGAGCATGGGCCATAGAGGCCGAAGGCATGTAAAAATTAATGATACAATAAATGAAGAAAGCTTTTTTATTTATTTTTTTTAAACACAGTATTTCAACAGGCTGTCTCACGTGCAGCAGGGTTTGGAGAAGAGTATGCAGTTGTGATATGCTTGCACATATCAACAAATGTCACAGGTTTATAGCACAAAGTAGGGTTGACCTGGATTAAATTGATACCCGTATTATCTATTTTGTTGCCCATTATGAAATGATTGATTGAAGAATATATTAATTTGACCACAAGTTGTGTTAATTGATGGAAATATTGACTTTTGTTGCCTTTTTAAAAATGTTTTGAGAGTGCAAACAATCATTTTGGCCACAACTTTAGGTTTGAGAAAAACTGTATGATAATGTTTTAGCACATGAAACAGTATGATCAGGCTCTTTAACTAAGTGTGTAAATTAATTCTGAAGGCACTCTCCACACTCCTCCTACTTGACTAGAATAAAGAGCTGCAACACTTAATCAATAAGTTGTCACCTATTAAATTAATGGTCTACTAATGACTAACGATTAATCAGGCTGTATATTTTTTTAAGGAAAAACAGTGAACATTCTCTGATTCCAGCTTCTTAAATGTGAATATTTTGTGGTTTCTTTACTCCTCTATGACAGTACACTGAATATCTACCGGTTGTGGACAAAGCAAGACATCTGAGGATGTCATCTTGGACTTTTTGGGGAACACTGATCTAACATTTTATAGACCAAACATCAGAATAATCAAGAAAATAATTGACAATGAAAATACTCATTAGTTGCAGCCAAACATAATGTCAGCAGTCACAGTGTGAATCAAATATGTAATAGTAACAGTCTTGTATTACTATCAGTTTAAACTAATAGTAATGTAACTAAATTATATATTTTTTTCGTAGTAGTGCAAAGACTAACAGCAGCTGCAAGCCTGAATATTTTTTATAGTGGAATTTTGTATTTTTTACCAAATATCTGGGGATTCTTGCAACTGCAACTGTGGATGGTACCTAGTTGGAGCTGCAACAATTGACTGATTACTTGTCTGCCAGCTATTGAATTATTAACCAACTAATTTGATAATCGAGTCAATCAATTTCAGTGATTTTTTTTTTTTTTATGAAAAAAAAAAAAAAAAGAAAGTCAAAATTCTCTGATTCCAGCATCTTAAATGTGCATATTTTCTGGTTTCTTGACTTCTCTATAGCCTCTTTTACACTGCCTCTCCAAAGTGGGAATTTCCCACCATCATTCCGCCTCACCATTTTGTATAAATGGTACAATTGCAGAATTGGGGGATGGATGCCTTTAGGTGGCATCAGAGGTAGTAAAAGCTTTAAAATGAGATCTGTACAAATGGGACAGCCGACAGGAAGAGATCATGGGTGGCATGATTGTGACGTTTTGACAACAGTGGGAGATTTAAAAAGTATCTGGAAACAGTTAGCAGCTAACTCAAAGAACAATGGCCAAACATGTCTGTTAATTGTGAAAACAGTGAGATCTGGGAGCTCCTTACCCTCTGAGCAGAGGACAAGATAAGCCGCCATATAACAGGGACAGTAAATTATTTTTATTGCCATGTTAATGCCTTTGGTATTGTTTAGACAGCGCTGCTGACACGTCTTTTATATGTCGCACCAGAAGCCAGTACTATTGCATGTCCATCAGGTCTCTTTTTATTGCGCGATGCCAGCAGGCTGTCTAAAATCACACACTGGGGCGTCGCTGCTGTTGTTTGGTTTGGTGCTGTGTAAAAATGCAAACGTGGCATGAAGACGGGACTTCGTAGTGGCCCTATAGCTGAATATCTTTGGGTTGTGGACAAAACAGGACATTTGAGGACGTCATCTTGAGCTATTGGAACCACCAATCAATGTTTTTCAGCATATTCTGGCTTTTTATATACCCTCAAACTTTTCTGATGTGTGTGAATATGTTCTGCCTCATTCCTTGCAGCAACTGTGGCAAAATCTGTATAAGAAGGTTGTAATCAAAGATTTTAGAAGCTGATTGCAGAGTTATTTAAAGAAAAGAATCCTTGAGATTTATTCATGAATATACAGCCCACTCTCTGCCAGTATATTTGGAAGGAGGTAGAGCTGTTTAGCTTAAAATGCACAGGGATTTTGCAATAAAATGCCTCCACAGAAAGCATGATAAGCTCTTGTGAACATTTTAAATGGCAATCTGCACACCTGAGTGAGTTGGAACTTGTTAGTTCAGCACTATTTATGTCTCTCTGCAGTACCTTTTAACATTTATTGTCCGCTAAGTACTGGGGTAATTTGATTTTGCCTAATTGTTAATGTTCATTTGATCATATGGTGTCACCTTAATGATGACTACTGGGCAGCAGTATCAGAGCACAAAAATCACAATGCAAGAAGAAAAAGAGAAACCTCACACATCAAACCAGCGTTAACTACTGTGCCTGTTTCCTGGACCAGTCCCTGAATCTCACAGTGGTAGAAGATGTCCACTTGAGGGAGGCAGAGCTGCATTACTGTTTGAATGCCTCCTGTCTGTTACTAATATAATGGCTTGTAAAGACTCTGGTTTACATCCAACTGCAGAGAAACCCGTTTAAGTCACCCTTTCAGGTCGACTTGTTAGCTCTTTAACTGCTCGCCACCCCCTCTCCCCAGTGTTTCAGCACTGTCCTCTCACCATTCATATGTCTGCTAGACCATTACATTTATGTAAGTGGTAACTATAGCAACTGGTACATGAAATAAATCTTAGTCATCTTAGACATCATTAGACTTAATATGAAATTAAGTGCACTGATTTGATAGTCAAGTGTCACACAGAGAACTCTTTGCCAATAACAACGCAGACTCCAGACTGCGATCTGCGAGGTGACGGCATGCTGTGTGCTGCCAGGAGAAAGCCACCCAATCTGTCAAGATTAAACGATATTTTGCAAGATTGTGGGCAATGAGCTCAGATTTACACACAGATTTGATGTATTACTTGAGCGGGCAGTGTGCGCCTCTCATTTCCCCACATGGAGGTTTTGTTTTACAAAGAAGCGAAATGGGAAATGAAAGCGATTTGGACCAAACATTTATCAAAACTGAGTCAGAGCTGAATAATGTATGAAGGTGAATACAAACAACACTAAATACTCTAGGTCTTCAGTTTCCGTCTGTGCATGGTGAAGTTAGTCAATTTACGCTATTGCTTATTGTCTGCCGGTCAGGTATGAATCATACCTCTGTTATACGTGTATCCTGTAGGCTAGTACGTATGTACAAGGCTGAAGACTTTATCATCAACACCCACACAAAACGTATCTGTGAAGTTTATAATGTTCAGGTTTTGTTGAGACTCTTGAGGCGTTGATACATCTCTGTTTTCATTTTTCGGACCTTTAGGTGTTGTTTTTATCCAATTGGACTGCGATATATTGGATTAGGGAGTTTTTTGGAGGGCCACTGGATTAAAGTTCACTGTCAGGTGTTCATGCCTTTGTGTCTGCACCCTGTGAACAAAAGCGGGGAAAGTATGTGTCTCTTTACCTCTGTTTTTGATTGTAATAAAATATATATTTTTCATCAATAGCTACACTTTCAGATAAGCAATTGTAATTAAAACAAAAAGCCTGTGCTCAGTACACACCATGCCTTAATTTGTGTTGTCAGTGCATGCCAGTGTTATGTGCCAGTGTCTCTGTGTGTGTTGTAGTGTTAGTGTGATGCAGGTCTGAGTGTCTGCATTTACAGTTTTGCCCTGCAGACTGGCTTCCCTTTTCTTGCTTTTGTTCCTCCAGCCTTTAGTTCTTGACAAATCCACACTTGTCCCTCTCCATCCATGTTGCCCCTGGTAACCAGGGGGAAATGCACATAGATGTCATGCGCAGCAATGGGGAGGGGTTAAGAAAAAAATGTTTTACATAGAAAAGGAGAAGACGAGACAGGCGGCGAGACAGGTAGCAGAGCCGGGGGGAGGAGAAGAAAGAAGTACGAGAGAGGAGTGGGTTAGAATGACAGTAATGATGTGTGTTCATCATGTGAGAGAGAAAAAACAAATAGAATGTTTGCTCAAAGATGGCATTCATCTCCTTTGACTATTGTGAGGTGATGATGAATTGCAAGCTGTCAAACGAAGGCCAACAGCTTGCTGTCATGGCTGAGCGTCTGACTGACTGCCACAGCTTGCCTTTAACTGACTGTTGCATTTTGATGGCGGTGACAGGCCAAAGCACGAAGAGTTCCAGCCTCAGAAATGTCACGTTTTTAGCGAGTGTTCCCAATTGACTGAAAACGATTTTGTAAATTCAGGATTAATTGAAAAGAGTATAAAGCAGCAGGTGGTCCTTCAGTACAAGTGAAGCACTAACAACTCATAAAGACTGGAGAGCAGACGGGAACACCAACCAGCAGGACTTGCTTGTGAGGCAACAAAGACACAAACATAACTGACTGTGTTTATTTAGGTACTGCCACCAGGAATCAGACCCTTGTGTTGCTGTGTGGTGGTGGGTGAGGACTTTACCTGGGCATCACCAGTGTGCAGGGGTACTCCGACCACGACTTTGTTTCTCTATCAATTTCAATCTCTTTTTCACCTACACTGTTTTTGACTGGTACATCCATGGGTCATTTGCCATCAGGTTTTGCCATGTCTGTTTGCACTGTGGTGAAAATAGTAACACTGCAGTTGTTCAGCTATTTACACCCATCCCTGTGGCACATTATTATGGATTCCATTGCGTGCTATGATTGGCTCTTACTTGTCAAGTTGACCTTGTAAGTTAGGAAGGATTGGGACAAAGAGATCATGGTTAAGGCTTGTACAAGCCAATCTTGGATATCCTCTGAGACTAAAAAGGTAACTTTACAAGAAGAAACTCCCGTCAGAAAGTCAGGAGACTTTATACTCACGTATAAAGAGTGACACATTGCACAGACGTAATAAGGTGTGATGGGTGAATGGGTCAGCCACAGGACTTTTACACAGGAGACTGGGGTTTCATTCTCATGTGAGTCAACACCGGCTTATTATTTTTAGACTTAGTAGACTTATTTTTTTCATCTAGGATGTATAAAGCTGCTGAATGCACACTGTGTACACAGACTTTAGTAGAATAGCTGAATAGACCCATTTATGTTAATGTCATATTTCGATGTTCCTAGGACACCCAGGAACATACATCCAGATGTAAACAGACACATTGGCTATTCAACCCTGGGTGCACATGGCATTGTTGGCGATGGACACCAATGTGCAAATACCATCTGCCCTTTAATAATAATTATGACAGTAACAAGCCAATTTCCTTAATGAGTATTCCTGTAGGTTTTGGAGCCGCAAGTCCTCTGCTTTACTGATATATTCCTTTGGAAGTGCAGCATCGTAAATGCCATGTCATGTTGAACAGTGGCTTGAACATGTTCTTTGCCTGCTCACATTAAACCCATTTGAGTTTATAGGTCAGACACAAAACAATGAGTAATGATACATGTTTGATCAGATGGAAATTTGATCATTAAGAAACTCCTGTTTGTCCTGAAGAAATACATGTGCTTGCTGTCAGCTGTCATGCTTCTGAGCTCTATTTGGTCCAACACTGTAACAATGTGCAAAAACAGATGAACTTAATTGTGTCATATAATGTCTTGTTGCTGTTAGCATGATGTTGCCAAAGTGGTGTGATGATTTATAAGTGCTTCGATGTATTTATAAAGGTGTTTGTTTTGGTGATATGTAGGGAATTCTAAAAATCAGATAAGGACGCTTAAACTTGGTGATAGTTTTGTGACTCCAACTCACTCTCGTCACTTGTCAGTCACTAGCACACCAACACTACTGAAAGAGGGACAGTTTGACCACATGTGCCAGGCTTGCACACATGCTAGCCATTTGTCAGAGCATCACTTGTCTGAAATAGTTTTCAGATTTGTGAAGGTGACCCCCAAAAGTCAAGTGCCAGATATGCCAAAGGAAGTATGTCACAAATCCACAAGGGGCTCGGAAAAAACACTTGACAACTTTAAGTAATAGCCAATTTATATTGGTGGATATATGGGTGGGGTACAGTGATGTCACTGCTATCTATGAATATCTGCACAGATCCATTTGGCAAAAATGACAGATCTGTGCAGCCACAGATGTTTCTAGTCAGACACCATTTAATCTAAAGTTACAGGCAGAATGGCAACCAGTCAGTAGAGCCATGCAGCGCAGAAAGGTGGCTAACAGTAACTCTTACCTGCATTTTTGTGTGGGTGTTCATTTCAAAACCTGTTCTTACATTCAATTTTTTTTTTTTAATGAGTGAATGCTAGTACTCAAATATGGAAATTACTTTAATACCCAAGTCACAGTTGTCACTATCTTGTTGCCGTGTTTGCTCCCTAGCTGTTTGTGCGAGTATTGAGTGATGGTGTTACAAGATGATTGCCACAGTGTTGCTAGAATAATAACACTGGTATTAGAAATGGTTGGTCATGATGTGTTTCTCATGTGGTTTAGTTGTTGTGATGTTGTGAGGAGGCATTTATGTGTTTGCTACTTGCTGGGCTGTGACCACTTGGACTTTGAGTGGTTGCCAGGGTGTTACTAGGTGATTGCATTATGGATAAGTGTGTATGGGTCATTTGTGATCACAGTTAGATACAGAGAAGAAGCCTTCTGTCCGCACTCTGCGTTCATTTCGCCCGTATTTGTGCCGTTTTCTTAAAGCTCACGGATACGGACAAAACCGAACAGTACCACCAGAGGTTGTGGAGGCAGTGCAGCGTAGTTCAAGTGAGATACGACTGTAGGAAATGATGAAGAAATTAAGATAATAGTGTAACAACAAACTGGTTATCTCGTGAAAAGAAACCTCTGTCCACATGTTGCAATGTTTTTAGTGTCTTCACACACCAATGCTGTGTAAAATGTTTGCCTCAGTTTAAAGGTACATTACAACCTCCTCCACTGTCGCATTGTTTGTTGTTGTGTGCAACTTTGGCTCTGCCCTAAGTTGCCCCCAGCATAGCAGGCACATGGAAGTATGAGGAAAGTGATGTTTACAACATTTGAAATGGACGTATCTGTTTTCGTATGTTACGGGCGCATAGATTAGCCTGAAAATACAAGATGGTTGCTAGCGTATTTGTGAATGACTGCTAGGTTTTAAACATGTGCTTGCTTGTACTCAAACTAGATGAAAAAAATGTATTCATAGTATTCTCTATTTAGCAAAAGACACGTTAGTAACCTGATGAGTACAAGACAAATTACACAAAAGGTGTTGTCCAAAAAATTGTGTTAGCTAATCAGTCCACCACTTTGGTTCAGAGTCCAAAGCCTTGACAAATATTACATGAACTGCCATAAAATGTTTTACAGACATTCATGGTCCCCAGAGGTGGGGACTTCGGTGATTGCCTGACTTTTCATCTGGTGCCACCAGCAGGTCAAAGTTCAAAATTTTCCAGTCGGATGTCTTTAAATCTATGAGATGACACAAAATTCAGAACGCACATCATGTCTTCTAATTACTGACTTTTCATTTTTTGCCACCTGCAGGTTGACATTTTCGGCTGAACATGAAATGTCTCGCTACCTGCAAAAATAATGACATTCATTCCCACCAGCCCCAGTCTTGTTTCCTTTAATCTAAGGAATGTGGACTGTAGCTGGAGGGATCCCCGATTATGTTTGTATCAGTATTTCCACTGTTTTTTTTTTGTGCATATCTGGAATGCCTTGATGGTGAGCAGCTTATTGTATGTTAAGCTACAGCTTCAGGTTTGAGTATATGCTCGACCAATAATTTATTTATTTGTATATTTTTGCATTGGGATGATTCAGCGGTCAACAAGAAATGCCTAAATCGTGACACCTCAGGGTTGCTGCCGGGCCAGGTTAAAGCTACTCCTTGACTGCTGAAGAATTAGATAATGTGCATGTGTGTGCTGCTGGGCACTTGCAGAAGCTTGACAAGAATAAAAGTGTTGACACCTAGAGGTATGCTTTAAAGGCTGTCTAGCAGTTGAAAGTAGAATGACTAAAAGCTGGTTAGAGGCAGGTACGCTCTGCATTCCAGATAAGCCGCTGGTTGCTAGGCGGAGGAGGCAGAAGGCTAGGGGGGGATCCAGCAGCTAATGTGTCTTATTTAGCAGCATGTCTACCCTCGTTTAGAAAAATACGGTAGAAGAGAGTGCCAGAAACTGGAAGAAATGTGATGCTAGCTGCATGAAACTAGTTAATCTTGCATGTGAGCATATGTTAGTGAAATGCAAATGTGTGCTAATGCGCATTTACAGGTTTATGCATCATTTATCTATCATCCAGGGATGTCGTCTCAAGCTGAGTCTGGAATGAGGGTTATGTAATAACCAATCAGCTATCTGTCTGATTAGCCTGCGGCCAATTATTCAGGAGTTCTGGTCTAGCCAATGGTCCTCCGCCATGCCCTGGTCTTGCCTACTAATCTCTATAAACAGATGTAGAAATGAACACAGATAAATAATTTTTAAAAAAGCTAATGAAAGGCTAAATCATCATTACATGATAGCCAATGGGTTGCAAGATTTCAGCCAATGCATTCTGCCTCTTTTGTTTTCCACCTGCATGCAACCAAAGCCCGCTCAAACATGATTGGTCAATACTACTCCGACTACAAACGCTTCCAGTACCAAAATCTTGTCCCATTGCCCACAGATTCTGCATTCCTGTGAAATATCTGTTTATAGAGATTACTCAATAACTAATGGGTGCTTTGAGTGCGGTCTGCTGCACCGACAAATGCGCCCTCACAGATGCATGTGCCTCGGCTCTCAGGTGCATGCATGCATGCATGCAACATTTTTGCAGTGTTACTCAAGCTTACCATATCTGTCCTCATACCTCCCTGTTTTTCTCCTCTCTATTGTGTACACACGCACATGCACTCACACATGCTCACACTCTGCTCAGCTCCAAAGGATCAGTAGCTTATAAACTGGCTGCAGTCAGCAGTCAGTCTCTCTGTGTAGGGAGAGGAAGGAAGGATAAATTGCTACGACTGGATGGAGCAGAACTCAACCATCCTTACTGGATTGAGTCATACTGGGCTGGGGCTGGGTTTTTTTTTATGTGGAGGAACCAACGCAGGTTCCCTGTTGGCTTTTGCCAGACAGAGCTGGGTGATCTGGGCTGGAATGGACTGAATTAGTTCAGCTAAACTCTTGCTGGGCTCAATTTCACTGGACTGTGTTGAGCTGCTTGCAGGCCTGGGGGAGACGGGGCTGGAATAGACGGAATTCCCTTTTTTTTTTCTTTTTTTTTTTTTGCATACCGCCCTCCCTCTCTCCTTCTTCCATCCTCCCCTCATCTTCTCTCTTGCACTTTCACAGCAGACATCCAGTGTTGCAGAGCAGACAAAGGCAGCAGCCCTCAGTGCTTCTGTTCATCTGCTGGCTCCTTAAAAGACGGAAAGGGAGAAAGAGAAGAGGGATTTTTCGTCTTTTTTTTTTTTTTTTACATCCCCTGCTTTTGCACAGAGGGAGCTGCTGGTGGGAGGAATTACCAGCAGAGGTTTTCAGTTCATCATCCTCAGGATTTTTGGATTTTTTTTTCTTTTTTCTTTTTTTTTATATAATAGATTCCTAAAATTTGAGGAAATCGTTGGGACTCTGACAGAGAAGACGCATATTTTAGCGTGCGCAGTGCTTTATTCCTGACATATCTTGGCTGCCTTTACTGTTCATTCATTTGGCCGGTGCTGGTGGTGCTGGTGGTGGTGGTGAAGCCGGGGCAGGCATGGCCCAGCAGGCAGGCATGGGGGTGACCCACCAGGACACCCTGGCAGTGCCCCCCATGCCCAAACACTCCGGCCTGAATGAAGACCTGGTGAAGATCCTGCGGGAGAACCTGCTGCAGCCGGAGAGGCCAAGAGGACACCGGCGGTCGCCCTCCTCCATCTCCCCCCGCCTCTCTCCCCGCAACTCACCACGACTGCTTCGCCGCATGCTGCTCAACAACAACATCCACAAACAGAGGCGCTTCACTGTCGCACACACATGGTGAGACTCGGATGCAGAGATAGTGACTGGGAGATTGATTGCTATTGTCAGTGGTGTGTGTTGCTGGATGGGGAGCTGCATAGGCTTATAAAGTGCATATGTGTGTTTGTCTTTTGTCAGACATGTGGTCTGAACCGCACCCTGGCAAACTTTCAAGGTCAGGACTGTGTTTGTTGAACGCTGTGTGCGAGGGAGGTGGCTGTGTGATAAGCCATTTGAGTAATTAAACTTTGTTTGCGGTTTAACTTGAATGCTTTCCTCTCACAAGAGAGATGGCAGGAGTGTGCGTGAGCAGATCTCCCGTGCAGGTTATTCATGTCAAATCTCCTAGGAGACCCTCTTCTCACCTTAGATAATGAGTTTCTCTCTTGCTCTTTCTCTCTGTCCAGCTTAATCTCCATTTCTTACCCCCCCCCCCCCCCCCCCCGCCCCTCCTCTCAATCCCCCTGTCTTCCCCTGCCCTCCCTCTTCCTATGCCGTCTCTGCTTTTACCTCTGTGTGATATACAATTGTGCAATATGTGAGAAGATACACACCGAAGCTTCCTGTCTTGTTAGGTAGGTAGAGGAGGAAGCCATCCATCACTACATTTCTTCCCTCCTGCTGTGGTTTTCTCTCCACACCTGCCTGCCTGCAGTTTTTGACTATTAATTAGTCTTCTATTCCTGGCTGTCTATCAGCCTCTGTTGCACTCGCCCACGCCTCATCCCCTCCCTTCGTCTTATATCTATTCCCCATTCACCCCCCCCCCCCCCCACCCCCCCTTTACCTCTTACCTCCTCCCCACTCTCATTTCTTCCCTCCCCTTCAACCAATTCAGTTTCCCCCCTTCCCTTCCTCCCACCGCCCAGCATTCTCATCTCCTTCTCCATTTTTTACGACTCATATATCTCTCTCTTCCCTCTCCATATTTCCCCTGCCTCATGTGTCCCACTTCCTTTACTCCCAGTCTCCCCCATTAGACACCTTCCTCCTGGCATCTGGATCAGGCTCATGATGTAACTCAAAAATTCATGTAATCTCACACATAAATTCACATTTCAGAAATACCTTACCCTGCTACTTCCCATTAATCTCCTGTAGTTCCTCCTCTGCTTCACCTCAAGGTGTGTTGTATCTCAATTTTTGATCTCAGACAGTTGCTGCTAGTTTCCTTTCATGTTCTGCACTTCCATCTCACTTTCTCCATTTTTAATCCCCCTATTTTCCTTTGCTTTCATGCATCCACCCTCCACTCTTTTGCATATAAATACATACATATTATATCATCTCTCATCCCTGCTCTTTTTTCCTTTCCCTTTGCTTATTAAAAGTGATGACGCTAATAGCTCAGGGAGATACACAGCATCTCATAGCTCCTATAGCTTTTTGCTATTTTAGAGGCACACGGCTTCCTGTGTTTCTCTATAATTTAAATTTTATGAATTAATTATCTGTGTGCAAAATTATACTGTCTGTGTGTGTACGTGCAAGCACAGTGGCTCGTACGTGGTTGTTAATTCAGATTATGTAATTTCACACACCACCACCATTGCTCTCCCATGTGCCACTTTAAGCAGAAAGCTATTTCTCTCAGTTCCATATTAAGAAGCAGAGACACTTTCATTTTTGGAATGGATTTTCCCTGTTATGACGCTCAGCCTTGTCACCAGCATGACAGTGGGGCAAGCGAGCCGGGTTTTCAAGAAAGTCCCCCCCTCGTTGAATATTTGCAACCGACGAAAGCAGTAGGGGTGAAAAGAGCAAGTGGCAGCGGCGGCATGACGGTGCATTTATTATAGATGAGGAAAAAAAGCCAAATGTTAGCTTACAAATTTTTGATGAAATGCTGCATAGCATATTCTGTCATGATGGCGCTCAGTATACGCATGGAGGGAACCTCGTCATTCTTTGCAGGGGGATCCATTTTGAAACGGCTCTCCAACTACTGATTTGGTTTCACCAGTTCACACCTGCTCCCTCTTTGAGATCCACTTTCACTGTGCTTTTTGGCATGATGTTGGTTTGCACAATCCCACTTGGAAAAACTGCATGTAGCCAGGCTGTATTCTCCTTTAGAGTGTCGCATCAATGGCTTTCAGTACTACAACTAATTAGAGAGCCACCATCAAATTATCTATTTAAGTGTACTCATAAGAAATGGTTTATTGAGAAGCAATACGGTCATTGTGCTATTTTTATTTTTTTGCCCCATATTGTACCTGTGCCATCTGCTGTGTGGTTTAATCACTTGGAAATATTGTGTTGCTTGGTTGTTCTAACAACATCTAAGGGACTGCAGATGAAAACAAGCCTTTTCAGCTAACTCGGGTGCATTTTAAATAAAATAAATTATATTATTTTAAATTAAAATGAACAATTAAATGTGGTGCTGCCAAGCTGAGAGCCAGAAGCCAGCCAATCATCAGAAAACAAACTTAATATCCTCAGATTTTATTTCAGCTCTATCATCTCTGGTCAAGTCAGGTCAGTTTTATTCATATAGCCCAATATCAGAAGTCATATTTGCCTCAAGGGTATTGTCTTTGCAGCAAAGCCATGATTATGTCCCCTGGCTAAAGAATGCTACTGCAGTCCAATAGATATTAAAACACATAAAGAAGCCATATAGGCACAACATCTATAAGCATGTTCAGCAACACTCTGATATAGAGCTGTTCTCAGAGATTTAAAATACAGTTGCAGAATTTATTTATTTTTTGACTCAATAATACCAGCCATGCTTTAAAAATTGTGTTTTTCTTTAGTTTTGGGCAAGGTTGTGGCTCAACCGTTGCTACCTGTTGGGAGGATAATTTAAAAAAAATGTCTCGATGAAAATCTTAAGATAAAGTAGACTTCACATATCTATTTCAAATGTCAGTCTTAAGTTCTTGAAACCTCATAGCTGACACTCACTTTTTCCTTGGCTACAGAATTTGAATAAAACACTTCTCTGGTTTCCGCTCGCACATTCTTCACAGTCAGTGTTTGATGCTGTTTGGCCTTCACTTGAGTGAGCTGCAGAAAACATCTCTGTACATGAAACACAAAGAAGGAATGTGTTTGCTTCCTCGTGTCTGTGCAGATCTGGATGTAAAATGTGCATTTTGTTAGATTGTGTTTTTGCATCATGGCTGTTGGGGCAGATAGCAGAGCAGGAGTGGGAGGAGACAGCGATAAGAAAGAACAATGACCACTTAATCACTGTGTAACTTGTCGGTGATGTACCTGTGTCTTGACATTGGAAGAAAAAAAAACAAGAGACAGAACCTCAGACAGAGATAAAGAGAGTGTGGGAGGTTAGCAGAAAGATTGCTGTGTTTTTGTGTGCACATGTGTGAGCAAGGGCACGGGAGAGAGACAATTTGTTTGTGAGAGAGCGACTCCGTCGAATGGCTGTAAGCAGGAGGGAGGTTGACAACTGCAGTGCAATTTACTCCAATCACCTCCTCATTGTTTTACAGCTGCAGGGAATCACAGGGCCACTGCGCTGTAAATCTGGTGACAAACACAGCCCTCAGTGGCTCCACTCCACACTTCATTAAGAAGACAATCCTTCTCCATGGACAGATTGGCCTGATGTACTGCTCCGCTGTCCTTATCGCCACAACACCATGAAAACCATTCACAAATTGTTTTACAATCACTTGGAGAATACTTTGGAGGGTGCATCACTAATGCTGATTAGCTACGTCCCTCGGAATGATTTTGATTGGCTGTAATTATTAGCAAAGACATACAGTTAATATAGTTCATATGGGTGGCCATCCTTTTGTTCCCAGGGTTCTACGTTTCTTCATATACACTAGCATCGTAAGAGCTGTGCAGTTCAAACTGCAAGAAAAGGAAGGGATATGGATGTTTCAAATGTAGCTTGAATGGAAAACATCTGTTCAGCCACAGCAGAGATATCAGCGTCTAAAGTCACGAACATTGTCTTGCCTGCAAATTTGAGAGCTAATCCTTCAAGGAGTGTAACATCAGTAGGCTATGAGCTGTAAGTGGGTGATTTCAGCACACTGAACCATGGAAACATATACTGAGCAGTGAGTGAAAAACACTGCTGAGAACATTAAACCCTTTGAAAGAACTCCTCATTGGGTCATAGTAAGAGGGTATTGAGCCAGGGAACAAAGGACCTTGAGAACCGAATCACAGTGACATCCCACTAGAGACAACTGGCAATTGTCTTGGATAGTGGAGCTATGTTAAACAGGCAAACTTGTTTCTTTCTGTTGTCATTTTCAGCGTAACTATAACATTTAAATATATATACTGTTGTTAAACCTGGTCGTCTTTGATAAACCAAATCTACCACCACTGAAGCTAAGCAATGCACTGCTGTGGAGGGGGGGCACAGCAAAACACATTTTAGCTACCTATAGTAAAAGACCCCAAAATCCTAAAATAGTCAGTATCAGTTGAAGTGTGTGCTATATTTGGAATGTTTCTCCAGTTTTGTCTGACACACTCACTGATCAAAGTAGCGGAAGACAAGCACCCCCTGTATTTTGTGAGGTAAAGTTACCGTTTTTGTCAGTGGAGTCGGCAGCTTTGAGAGAATAGCTTCAATTCCCTGTTGGAAAGGGCTGTGTGATGGCAAGGTGAAGCGGTGAAGATATTTTAAATGTAATGTATGCTCAAACTGGTGTCGATTTTTTTTAAGGTGGGTAAAAAATAACCAATTGACACAGCGTTTGCTCTGCACAGTTTCAATATATGGACGTGACACGGGGGGTTTCTAGTCGGAAGTTATTGTAAGCAAACATTGTGTTCGGTTTATAGGACACTGGTTAAATAGAAATGCTCCTATCATATGGAAGAAGAAGAAAAGGGTTTGGTGTGATTTTAGGGCAAGAATTTTTAACTCCAAACAGTCCCATTTGTTGACAAAATGTGATGATGGTATAATGGAATTTTGAAAGCTATGAATATTTGAGCTGGGCTTAATTTGGCTGAGAGGATTTTAAGCAGAGTGTGGTAGTTCTTATTCGATTGTTGCCAGTGTTATTACACCCTAAGCTGCCACACTACCTCCAACAGCAGCGGGAGCATTAGTGTGGCTTTCTGTATGGTATTAAAAGGGGTATCTGCAAAACTGGGTGTGTTGACAACGGACTTAAGACCCGGTATTACATTGTGCTTTGCTATCAAGGGATATGTTTAGGATTTGGGCTGTTTTTAACAAGCTAAGGCACATTAGCACTGCAATGGTTGGAAAAGTTTTCAATTTTAGGGTGACCTGAGTTTGATGGTTGTTGTGTGTACAAATTTGTTGTCAGCCGGAGGCAGCAGTTGCTAATAATACCCCCACATGTGATGCATGTGGCATTTTATTTGTACTTTATGTACGAGCCACTGTCTTTCAGATACAGTGACACATTCGGTACCCACATACAGCATCTTCTTGAACATGCTTACATATTTGGACTTGTTACACACTATGACAGGAGGTTAATCACTTCCAAGAGTCTGCTTCATAATGACAGTGTGTTGACAGACCCTGAGATAGCTGTCATTATTTGAATGCCCCTGCATGTGCACATGTGACACGATTGAAAAACATCTCACAAAGTTGATCATCCATTGCTCTCAGCCTCACAGAGGCATAGTGAGTATAAAGCAATGGCTGAATGATGTGCTCTCACCTTCAAGTGACAGACTGACACTCACGACTCAGTTTTTGTATTCGCTCCACCAGAATAACTCTGTTGATATCCTGTGTTCAACTTTCCTCCTCGCTGACCCTGAGGTATTTTTAATGCTGTTGCACAACAGTGTCTGATGCTGCATTGCAACATTGCAAGTGTCTCTTTATGTAACAGGAGAGAGGGATTTCAGCGAGGGGAGAACAGGTGGCTCCGACTGGTGGTGCTGATAACTGTGCTTCTTCTCTGACTGGGGAGTTATGGTGGGGATGGCTGGAAGGGCTGCGGACATGATGGAGTGATGGATTGCCGGGTGAATGATTGATGATAGAAGATGGGTGAATGAATGTGGGAAGATGGGATTGAGGGAAGGCGGCAGGGCAGAGTGTGGGAGTAGAGGACCTCAAGCTAAACACAGTGGTGCTAATCTAGGCAGAGCATGTCTCTCTCTGCTTCTCCCTGGGTTATATCATCACTCTGTGTATGACTTTATCGCTCTTGCTCATTTCTCTTTACTGTGTTTTTCTTGAAAGCCAAGTTCAGACTAAAGATTTGCAGTGAGATGAGTTGAAACTTGCAGCTACTTGCAGTGCGGCAGTCTGCGGCGTTCTGAAATCTGCCAGTTCACACTAATGCCACTGGATTAGACTGTGTATTGTTATTAAAGCAACTGTTCCTACGTTATAACTTCCCCCGCTTTTCAATTAAAAGTCACTTTTTACTTACTTATTTTGACTATGTGTATATGACACATACAGCTAGCAGCAGCAGCAACCCATCATCCGACACGACACACCCAGGACGAAGTATGACATATGTGTCAACAGCCACAGCGATGTGAAAGAGACAGACTCCGGCTGGGCAGGGACGCAGGACTGTTGCCAGGGAATGCCACAGCAGTTTGTAACTGACTTGACCAGCTGACTTGGCTACAAGCTGGTTGGCTGTTCAAACAGGGGATGTCCTTTACATTCAAAAAACCACTGGCGACTTGACAAGCTGAGTCACAGACGACAACATTGAGTCGAGCTGAGATGGGCCATTTAACAGTGTTGCAACTTTTCCCCGCAGTGTTCTTGTCAAGAATCTTTGGTCTGAACCGAGGCAGCTGATGGAGTTACTACAGTTATTGTTGGTCAAGGATTTGCGATTGTTTGCAAGTGTTTGTACGTCTGACTAGTCATATGACTTATGGTTGGAATCTGTTCACGCTGGTTGGTTTTTGTATAGATTAAAAGTACGAGATGTAACTTTATAATTGGTCAGCTCCTGAAATGGTAGGTAGAAGCCTTTCAACAGAGCCAGGCTAGCTGTTCATGCTGTTGATGCACACATTTCCCAAAGCTATTCAACTAACTATTTGTCGGATGTATTAGATTTATCATCAGTATTTCAACTAGAATGATTTGTTGATAAATCTGTTCATTAATGAATGGAAATGAGACGCTAACAAACTTGATAAATAACTTTTTGTTGTTTGTCAAGAAAAAAATGCAAATTTTCAGTTTTATTTTGCTTTTATTTGTTACATGATAGTATCCTGAATTTTGGGGGATTTTAGAGTGTTGGTCGAATAAAATGCACAAGTTCAATGTGTCTCCATAGAACACTTATTTTAAAACCTAATCTGCATTGATCAGTCATGAAACTACTTGTTAATTGCAGCCCTTATCAAAAGGATGTTTTAGTGTGAAGGCAAAGAATAGCTAATTTTACTCACATTTGTTGAAAAATATTAAGTTTGCAAGACCAGTGCAAACATTGTGTGTGTGTGTGTGTGTGTTTAGGGTAAATTAATAAGTAACACAGTTCTGTAATAAAATGCCCTTCAGCAAAGTCCTGAAATCCTGACTGCCCCAGTGGCTCAAATACAAGATGTACCTGTCTTGTCATCCTCTTTGTTAATACAAATTAATTATGAGGTGGTTCAGATGGTTGAATTCAGCACTGACTGTCAGCGTCATGTTGCTGTTGCTCAGTACCTTGATGTGGAGGTGATTAGTCCATCGATGTGTTTACCCCATTTACAACTGAAGCCCTCTTACTGCCTCCTCACTGAGAGTGTCCACAGTGAGTAATCGTGAAGTGGGTATTCCAGGTGAAACAGGACTCTATAGCTACCCTTGTTTGTGGCTTTCGATGACATTTCTATAAATAGCCAGAGCCATTTTGCATTGTTCTTTTGTGTCCCCAGCCTCCCAGTCTATGGTCCATACCCTCCTTACAGTCTTTGTTTTCAGGGCGTAGCTTTGCTCAAGTAATTACCTTCCAGTCTTTTGAGGTGGCTTTGGATTGCAGCTGTCATCCTGCTGTGCGGCATGTAGGATTCTCCAGGTTTTATCAGCCCAAACACTGCTCTCTACCCGGGAGAATAGAGCGCCTGTGATTTGCATACTTATGAGCATTTGAGCAATGCTGCTGCCGCAACTGTGCTAACAGAGCTGGCTGCATGACACATCCTCACAGCAAAGGCTTTTCATTCCCAGAGACAGGCAGATTCAGACTAATAAATGAAATCACATGCACATCATTTTGCCTACATGCACACAAACATATTGTAAAGATGCAATCACACTCACTCTATGTGATTCTCTCACTGTTAGATTAGACAGGACCCTGGTTATGACTCAGCTTTGACTTTGTATTCTGAGCTAGTGGCCGAGTAAGTGTTAGCTGAGATGAATAAGAAAATTAAGATTACATAACTGTGTGACTGGAAGAGACTGTAAAACAGAGAAGAAGAGTGAGTGAGGTAGACAGGGGTAGAGGAAGAGTATTTTTTTATGTTTTATATGCTGGAAGAGCATTTTATATCCCACTTACTGTAATACATCATTCATAAAAAGGATGGAGCCCCCTGGAATTGTTGCTGTAATCCAATCATCCCATTTAATATGGAGTTATTGAACAGAACTGGATTCATTAGAAATTATTATTAATACATCAGTGCCGCGCTGCCCTGTTGCTGTATAAAGAGAACTCCGGCTCTACTCTGTGCTGTACCTTGTATTTCAGTGTAGTGGCTCTTGGCTGACCTCAAATGACTGCAGAACGATCATATCAGAAAAGAAGAGTTCAGATTACAGCAAGGCTTCTCCACACAGCGGCAAGAGTTCTACCCAGAACCACTCATCGCAATGAAACCATTTGCCTCTGAAAAGCTTCGACAAAGGTTCTTAAAAACTCTGTTGTATCAAAAATACTTGTGGAAGTAAAGTCTATCCTTTGTACATTTTTGAAGGTAAAAATGGAACAAACTCCTGCACACTATTTTCTAGCTTTTCTGTCATTTTATACCTGCAATGTTTTAGGCATA
Organism: Epinephelus fuscoguttatus; assembly: GCF_011397635.1. Lineage (NCBI taxonomy): Eukaryota > Metazoa > Chordata > Actinopteri > Perciformes > Serranidae > Epinephelus > Epinephelus fuscoguttatus. The sequence goes on along the minus strand of NC_064757.1, from coordinate 27,765,169 downwards.
GAACATTAAATATACAATAATCAAACCAAAATAAAGCCTAGAATTATGGAAGTATAAGAAAACAAGGTTGTGTGGTCCTTACAAATACATTTGTGTAATTTTTCAGCTTTTATTTGCTAACTTTACTTTTCCAGTACATGCACTTTGATTCAGTAAAACAAGTATTCATTAACTGTGCATGACTGACAGGTGTGATACAACAGTTAGTCATACATTAAAACTTATATGTCATATATAATAAAAGATAAATCCATCTGCATTCATTTGCGTATTTTTCAGATGGGAACTCCCACTCAGCTGTTAGCAAGAAGCACTGACGTAGGTTACAGCCACCCGCCATGCACGCCATTAGCTGACAGCGTAAGTGTGGGGACTGAGGAAAGAGTTAGCTTGCAAGATTTGAGCTTAGAGGTGGAAGATAGTGCTGTTTGATTATTATTAAACCTTTGTTTAACCAGGTGAAGACACATTGAGATTCAGTATAATATAATACTGCATTTGTACTTCATAAACACAATTAAAGCTCCACAGTCAGTGTATTACCTACAGTAGATGGCAGTGTGGAGGTGGTTTGGCACCAGTTTGGAGAAGCAGACAGGAGTCCCGGGCACAGGAGCTAAGCAATGTACTGCTGGGGATCCCGTGTTAGTTCGGTTCAGAGAGTCACACAATGAGACAAACTGACTAACTAAACAGAGGCAGCAGTAGACCAGCAACTCCTTGAGTTCTCCGAGGTAAAGTTACTGTTTCTGTCTAGGAGTCTAGTGGCTGTGGATAAGGGCAGGAGCAAAGCATATTTTACCCACCTAAAAAAGGACCACCTAAAAAAGTTGGTGTTAAATGGCCCTATTCAAAGCCTCCAGACTCTTTTGACAGAAACCTCACAGTTCAAGACAGCTGCAGGTCTACAGCTGCATCAATCGGCTAGTAGTTTGTATAAGTGTCTGACTTTCAGAACCAAACTAATGTAGCAGTTCAGATCAAAGATCTATGACGAGATTAATTGAAACAGGCAACTATTTGCACTGTTCTGCAACATTCTAAAAACCTGATGGTTCACACCAATGCAGCTAGATGTGATGGTGTATCATCTCTATGCAACAACTCTCTGTACTTCTGTTCCGATTTCCAGCTTTTCAGGCTGATTTTGTGGCTGAATATAATTTATAGCTTCTTAAAATATGAATGAAGATAGTGATAGTGAGATACTGGCTACAGCTGCATTTGTAGTAGTGATGAAACTGCGAAAAAACATTAACAAAACAAGCATCAGATGGACTGTATTCATAATAAATATGCCACAATAATATAAGTAAGCTGCGCCAATGAGGATGTGTGTGTGTGAGGGGGCGTAACCACACACAGCGAGCAGCAGCAGCGACCCACCGTCCAACACCGGCACACCATGAGGACAGAAACAGCGGGCTCGGTGGGGACAGAGCACCTGCTGCAGCAGGCAAACCCGCCGTCTGTGGTCATTTTGACTTGACCAGTGGGCTTAACTGGTTTTACATCCTAAAACCAGCCGCCGGCAATTTGACCAGCAGAGTTGCAGGTGACACCATCAGCCAGCTCGAGTCAAGCTCAGACTGCCAGTTCACACTGCTGCAACTTTTCTCTGCAGTGCTCTAAAACAGTTTGAATTTGAAACTATAAGGAACATTACTTGGAACATACATATTGATATAAAAACCTCAAAAAATAGAGTCTCCCTTTGAAATAGAAATGGCAGTCAATATTCTAAAGCAAGTGGCTACATGTATTTTGACTCTTGGGTAGGTAACTGGTTACACACATACAGTTGCCCACGCACGTAAAGTGAAAAATGTGCATTCACTGATTAATGAAGGAGCAAGTTGAGGTGAATGATGATACCTGCTGACACACAAGTCCCTAAATGACCTGATTTTACCACATAAATGAGCACATAATTTGTTCAGAGTGCTGTCATACAGAAGGAGAAATAATCACAGACCACCCATGGCACTCTTAAGATTTGGAAAAGTGTTGGGAGTGGATGTTTCCAAATTTGTGCATCTGAGTCTGTCCAAGCTCCTGCGAGTCTCTGTGGCCTTTCAGCTCAGTCTCCTTCCTCCGCTCTTCATTTTCTTCACATCGTGATCATCAAGCCCAGTGCAATGCCAAAAGTAGTCAGGCTCACATCCATTACATGTCAAATTCTATAACCCTCTTGAAAACCAGTGGGGACACTAACTCTGCCTCCAGTTCTGCTGGCAGATCTTTTTTTTTAAATGATGATACCACTCAGTCTAAATAGGATTGTCATTTTCCTGAAGCGTGTTGATCCATGTGACATCCAGCTCGGTTCAGATCAGCAGGTCTTCAGTGAACTAAAAGAAAGGGTTCTGTGCATATTGATAATCATTTTGTATCCAGCAGGTCCAGACACATGGAGGTGTGTTAGCAAGTGGTTACTGCACCACCAGATTTAATTAAACAATAAGCAGAATGAATCTGAGTTGAAGAGGCCACAGCTGCAGGGCTTCATCAAAGGCCTTTTGATATGCTGATCTGTTTTTGATTCAAGAAAGTGACTGATAGATTGTGTCAGTGCTTGCTCCAACATGTCAGCCATTCATGTACTTTTGTCTTCATTTCGTTTGTGTAATTCACTGTTTCATCATATCTATATTTATTTATTTATTGGCTTTAGTTTTTCTGCAATACATAAATGAAAACTAGAATGCACTTCTTAGAAATGTTAATGCCCTGTGATTTGGATATGCTTGACCATTTATATGGTTTCTTGTAGGGCTGGGTGATATGGCCAGAAATGTTATCCCTATAAAAATGTTCATATCAGTCAATAATGATGTCAAATAATTATTTTTCTCAATATTAAAGGCTGTTTTTTGCTCTGAGTGAAAGAAACCATATGGTTAACTGTGATTTAGACTATTTTTTACAGTCAGAACATGATAAACACTTGTCAAACAGCGAGGCATTACACAAATCTGAGGTAGATTCAAAACAATTATAACATCTAACGTGGCTTGTAAAAACAGTTGATGACACAGATACAAGTTACCTACGTAAAAAAAAATGTATCCAAATAGTTTAACAGATTTGTGAGTAATGACATCAAAACCAAAAATCGTTACAATTGCACCCGGTCTCCCCTAATAATCAACCCAGTCAAGACAAAACAACTTAAATCCGGGAGAAATGCAGATAAGAAAGAGCAGGTACACATAAAGATGCAAGTTGTGTGGGACCGAGATAAAAACAAACAAAGCTAAATGTAAACACTGTCAGAAAAAGTGTTTCGTGTGGTGTGTGCGTGGCGAGCAAAGAGTGAGAGACAGTGTCCTGTACTCAACCCATGGCATAGGCAGTATAGGCGAATCCATGGGGGGCGCCAACAAAATTGGGGGAAGAAAAGAATTCCATTACTACTTTTATTTTGAAATATTACATAAGACCACAACAACTAAAAATCACATTGCAAAGTCTACTTATAACAGAGAGGCCAGGGGGAGGCTCATCGAGGGCATCAAATGTGCTAGGGCCGCCATGGAGCAGGCGAGCTGGATTTCAGGTTAGCTGTAACCATGAATGTAACAGTGAATGTTCAGTGCGAGCTACATTTTGTCAGAACTGCTAAACCTGTAAAGCTACTGTAGCTATAGCATAGAGAAAATGTCTCACATGTTTTGGGTCATCTGATCAGCTCAAATCAATCAAATATCTGCAGATAACGATCCGTGGCTGATGGGTCGGAGCACATTTGTCTAGGTGTGTTCCATTTAGAATCCCTGTCTGTCCCAAACGCTTATCTATTATGCATGGGGAGATTTTTATAGTAGTGGCGCTCGTGCAGGGAAGCACTGGGCAGAAACAAATTCATGCACAAATTAATGTATAATAGGTTTTTTTATATTACAATTTGTCCAAGTTTTTTCATGTTACATCATATCATTGTAATGTAATAGCTGCAACTAATGTGACGTTAGCTTGGTAATCACCATTAGCATTAGATGACTTGACTACCCACGTAGCTGCTGTAGCTAATACACTTATGAATTAGCCCTGTGCTGTTATCCATGGTCAAAAGAATCATCCATCCATTTTCGTAACTGCTATGTCTTGAGGGTCGCGGCGGTGCTGCAGCCTGTAGCTGACAATGGGCGAGAGGCAGGGGAAAACTGTGGACCAGTCACCAGACTATCGCAGGGCTCACACATAGAGACAGACAACCATTCATGCTCACATTCACACCTACGGACAATTTAGAGTCACCAATTAACCTGCATGTCTTTGGACTGTGGGAGGAAGCCGGAGTACCCGGAGAAAACCCACGATGACACGGGGAGACTACTCAAACTCCACACAGAAGGGCTCCCTCCTGGGATTGAACCAGGAACCCTCTTGCTGTGAGGCAACAGTGCTAACCACCACACCACCGTGCCACCCCAAAACAATGTTTCCATACACAGCTTGGCCATGGTGAGCCTCGGTAGCTGGTCTTGTCTTCTTAAGTGTATTGGCTGGTGGCAGCCAGGGTTTAAGGTACATCAGCAACTGCCCCCTCCTCTACTGCTTGCGTGGTTCAATTATATCAAACATTCATTGAATATTTAGGACATTTCTATTGAGGAAAAGTATACTGTTATAATTATTGTTACTGCATTGTTGCCCAGCCCTCTTCCTATAGCCTTCCACCAAGTTTCATGGAAATTGGACCAGTAGTTTTTCTGCATTCCTGCTGACAAACAGACCTGACCCAAAGCTAACTGTCTCTGTGGAGGTAATAATAAGCTATAATAGAGTCTTTATGTAGACTTTATTCCAATGAATACACATACAGGCAGATTGATAATGGATATGAATGGAGAATATCCTTTTACTGTTCCCTGAAGTACTTTTCGGTTGTTTGCCATTTATTTATTCAGTGAGTAAAACAGGAGCGTGATCTCATCAGGAGAAAGTCGCCTTATACGTTACAAGGTTTCAGAGGTCTATCTAATTAGCTGACTCTTCCTGTTCTGCCTCCCTCTTTTCTTGCCTTTTCCTTTACACTGCTTCACGTACCTTCATTATCTTCAGCTGTGTTTTATTTCTGCTGATTTCACCACCAGAACTTTGACTTGATTGCTGAGAGAGAGTTCAGTCACTGATTAGGAGGCTGCTCTGATAAACGCAGCTGCACCAGAGCCTCGGCAGAATAGCCCGAGGACGGAGTTGAGAAGATGACTGCCGGTGTGAGGGAAGGTTTTTAATAGCTATGAGTATCTTTGTAATGGACTGCAGATGGCCATGCACTCTTTTGTGCATTTCTGATATGGTCGTGATGGAGGTTGAGAGGTACTATATTTCCGTCCCTTTTCATAGCTCCATTTCCCACCACGGTGAAGATTCTCCTAATCACAGAGCGAAAAAGAAAATTTTAAGGACTAAAAATGATGGTTGGATGTGGCCTAAGTGTTATTATCATCTGCTCTGTGAGAGCCTTATTAGCTCGAGGTGAGATCCGTTAATGGTGCGTGGCTGTGGGGTAAATCCATTGGTCATGTCTTGATTATAGTATGCAGGCTCAGCTCATTAAAGAATAATTGAAAGTGTAACCCTCTCAAGTCATAATGCGTATTTGTCTGTACTTAGACACCATTAAGTTTAACATCTTTGAGGTCCATGTCAATTTACACAAACAAAAACATGAACTGCTCTACTGCTGTACTTTGGCTTGTTGTCAGCAGTTATGTTTTCTGGAAATGAAGTATAATGTACAGAGTATTTTGTAGTAAGTTGTTGCAGTTAAGGGATATTGTGAAGACAAAAAATGTAATATTTAATTCATAATCAACTGTCACTAGTTTTCATTTTATTTCCATAATTTCCATTCCATTTCCATTTACATAGTACGATGAAGTATTAGGGCTTCATTTAGGAAAAAAAATAAATAAATAAATAAAAAAAATTGAGATTTTCATGAAGAAAGTCACCATATTACAAGCATAAGGTTGTAATTTTATTATAAAATCAGGAACAAGTCATAATTATGTGTTTGTTAACATAATATCACAGTCTTTCCTGTAGAACTATGTCTCTACTCTCATAGTATTATGACTTAATTCTTGAAATAATATGACTTTATACCCATCAAATTATGACCTTATTCTCGTAATATTACGACTTTATTTCTTGAAATAGTATGACTTTTTACTTATTAAATTATGACTTAATTCTCATAAAATTATGACTTTATATCTTGAAATAGTAAATTCTCAGTTAATTTTTGCAATATTATGACTTTATTTCTTGAAATAATATGACTTTATACTCATTAAATTATTACTTTATTCTTGTAATATTACTGGTATATTACTTTTTTTTTTGTTTTGTTTTTTAGATTATGACGTTATTTTCTTTTTTTCTTTTTTTTTAATGTGGCCCTAATACTCATAACAAAGAGTCATTTCGGTAACACTTTACTTGACGGTATCTACATAAGGGTGACATGACACTGTCATGAACCTGTCATAAACATTATGTACATGTAATAAACGTTTATGACTGCTGTCATTAAGTGTCATTCAGTTTTTGTAATGACAAGTTGACATTGTTTGGGTTGTCTTGAAAATGACAACTTGACATTAATCAAAGTGACATAACCAGAAGTTGTCTTTGTCATGACAAGTTGACATTAAATTTGTTTGGGATGTCCCTATTGTGACAACTTGACATAATAATCATTATGTTAACTTGTCATAAACACAAAAAAAGATGCATTTCTTGTTAATGTCAACTTGTCATGACAAAGACATCTTCTGGTAATGTCACTTTGATTAATGTCAGGTTGTCATAATCAAGACAACCCAAACAATGTCAACTTGTCATTACAAAAACCGAATGACACTTAATGACAGCAGTCATAAACGGTTATCACATGTACATAATGTTCATGACAGGTTCATGACCGTGTCATGTCATAGTTATGACAGTGTCATGTCACCCTTATGTAGATACCTTCAAGTAAAGTGTTACCGTAGTTTTCAATGCTGAACTTTGGGAGATTATTTCACTTGCATGTTTTTCATGCTAAGAAAGTTGAATACAATGAGACTCTGTTCATGTGAAATTCTAGTCATTGCAACATAATTGAGAGTTGAACAATTTGATGATGATGATGATGATGATGATGATGGAATAGAATTTAGAGATTTGATACCATATTTTCCAAAGATGGCTGCAGAGCATTAGAGAAAACACACACTTGACTTAATCACAACGCTTATGTGTTTGAGAGGTACCTAGTAAAGGATGTACAGTAGATGTCGTGATAAGAAATGGTGTTCTGAGGAAACTTGTAGTGTTAAAAAGAAGGATGAAAAAGAGAGTCTGTCCTTGCTCTGAAAGTCGGGCGAATGTATTACCTTTTCTCTTCATCCCTCTCTACACCGCTCTTTCACTGTTTTTTTTCCCTCTGGCTACTACTCACACAATATGTATTCTATCCGCATCAATCAGCTTTTCAAGGCTTGGTCTGATATTGAGGAGCCACATACAAGGGCATTGTACAGTGTATGGCTCCTCTGAGGTCGGGTCGTCTTCCATTGTCTAACAAGATCCTCAGGCTTGTTTCATCCTTTTTGAATTCACTTCACTTCACTCTAGTTTTTAGTGGTCTTAAGCCAGATATGTAATGGCACAGCAAGCTGCATCATGTCATCCATGCAGTGATTGCCAAGACGATGTAGGACAGGAAGAGGCAGAAGTAGCACAAAGGACTCCTGTGACTTCTAGCAGTCAGGTGTGGTGGGGAGCACTGTGACCTAGCTTCTTTTTATTGTTGCAGCATGTAAAAAAAAAAAAAAAAAATGTTGAAAAATAGTTCAGCTTTTGAGGACATGCAGCTTTTATCACCTGTCAAACTGCAACAGGAGAACCCTGAGACACAAGGAAAATCCAGCGAGTTTCTTTTCAGTGTTTGCGTCCCAACCAGCTCCTTCAGTCCACCTCGCATTTCTCTGGCTCAGCGCAGAGAGACAGTGTCCACCTCGAGCAGATCTAATGAGTTGCGCGTCCAATTAAGATGCAGCTGCCTCCTGTGTTGTGAGAGCCATCCTGTTATTGATGTCATCCCTTGATCATTTTTCACAGCTGCTTCCAATATCCTGTTCTTTATGAGGGTGTGTTTTCATCTTTTATGTGCCCGCGTTTGTGTGCATATGTTTGTGCAAATATAGACTGTGCAAATACATCTGCACATTCATGTGTGTGTGTGCAGCTTTACAAGAGCGTGTGCTCGTTTGTGTCAGTGCCTACTCTGATTACGAGTCTTCTGCTGTCGGTCTGTCTGACCACTGGGGCTGTCTCCTTTGATTGCATCGATTCAGTGCTTTTGCGTGCAGTATTAAAAAACGGAAAAATGAGTGTGCTTTGAGTATGAGGTAATTGGTTTGCACCTAGCTTCTCACGGTACTCGGGAGCCACATGGGAGATGGAAGCAAAAACACCTCATGTGAACAGCTCTATGTGTGCGCAAGTGTATGTGCAGCTTGGGCCAAATATTTCTGTTTGAACGTGATTAGAGTTTGAGAGAGTAGCAACCGAACTCGACCCAAATCTGACAGGCGTTCTGTTTTTTATGTATGATCTGACACGAGCCGCACAGTTTATGTAAGCTGAAGCACAGAATTTGTGTTACCCTGTCACGCAGTTGTTTTTACCATGGTTACAGCTTGCCTTCATGCATTGTCACTGGGCTAAATAAGAAACCTCAGTACTGAACAAGAAGTAGGCAGACACAAACAGTACGTTAATCTTTATATTCACCATAAAGAACCTGAACCATCATGTCAAGTTGGCCGAATCTGACCTGCAGGTCCCATCCTGGCCCATCTGGCTTGGGTTTGGGTGTACACACTCTAATAGACATAAAAAAAATGTATGTTTTAAGTCACATAATGAATCAAACAGACCCCTGACTACACGTCTTGCATTGGAGCTGCATTCTAACATTTTCGCTGTGACTGAATCAAAGCCATTTACATAATCTTTTGGGTAAATTGTTAGTATAACAAATATTGTGATGTTCTGAATACATTTGTCACAAGTTAAATACTCCAAAGAGGCTTATATTCATTGCCTCACTGCTGTTTAGCCCAGATGCTTGAGTGGCAGGTTTATCTGTGTGCGAGCAGATGGTTTGGAGGAATAACTGCAAAGTCCACAGGTGTCACAGAGGTGGAAAAGTAGAGCGGCTAAGGAGGTTTGGGATGGATGGTGTAATTTTCTGTCCCAGCAGCAAGAAAATTAAGAGTGGCAGAGTCTATTTGTCGTCAGAGGAATCCTTAACAACCAGGCCAGCTGTTAGTGCTGGTTATTGGTACTGAAATAACCCAGTACCAAGTATTATCAAAACTTCTCCAGTCAAACGATACCTGCTTTTGACTCCTTTTGCACCCAGATCTGGAAAAAATATATATATGGTTTTCCTTGCAGCCAATCACCACATGTGTTCTTCGATTTAACGTAACATGTGATTGGCTCACTACAGCGGCAGCTTCAACCCATACAGTCTGGGGTGTGGTGGAGTCGAGCGCAACATATTTGACGGAGTTGGCAGCAAATGAGTGCTTCCATGCACATGATGGGTATCGAATGAAGTAGTATTGGTTGTGGTATCACTTTTAAGAAACTGGTATCTTAATTTATTAGACGATACCCAGCCCAACCAGCTATGGAGGGTGCTTTATGGTAATATGACCTAATTTCTGTTCCACTTCCATATCACTCAATATACTTAATTCACATTTTTAAGTGGGGCTGCAACTAATGAGTGTATTCTGTATTGGTCATTATTAATGGCTGTCCCAACACCTCTGAAGATTTCTATTCATAGAAATAGATTTGTGAGTGTGCTGCAGCAGCTATGTGTGCCGTGTCTGCCTGCATTAGCAAGGTCTTTTTGCTAGCTTTCAGGGAGTGTCTGGATTTTGACCTGGAGTGGAAGGATTAGTGCAGGTACTTAAAACAGATCAGCGCCTCAGACCACCTCTCATGGCTTTAAATGGATGCTCTTGGCCAGAGCAACTGTCATGCTACAGGAGAATAAAAAGATAGGGTAAGGGTTCAGGAGATGAGTGCGTGTAAGTCATGATCCACTCAACGGTTTTTACAACACCAATCATAAATACTGTACCTTCAGCTTTACACAATTGAGCTATATACACAGATTTATCCTGAGATAATAGTTGTTTTCCCCTCTGAGAGCACCCATAAAAATGAGTTTTATTTCTTGAATTTTCATACAGGCAGTTTGGTTAGTGTTCTCTTCAATCGTTGCTTTTTAACATCTCTCATTACCTGGTGAGTTTTTGCAGCACACTGAACAATGTCTGCTCTTCAATCCCAAAGGCTCAGTAGCTTGGCAACATGCACTGCAGTGATGCCCACACATAGTGTAAACAGGGAAACAGGAAACACACAGGAAATAGTTACATCACACTTCTCCCGCAACACACACAGACACACACACACACGTATGCACACAAATCCACACTCCACAAATGTGTTGATATATAGCCAAAAATATACTTTTTGCTACAAGTGTCAGACACGAGCACTCCCTTCCCTTATAATAGGTTTCATTCAAGAAACTGTATGAAAAATGTGACCGTATGTGCCATACGTCTTTTGATTATTTATTTTTCAGATTATTTTTTGGCATTTTTGCCTGTATTAGAAAGGAAAGACTGGTGAGAAATGGGGGAGAAAAAGGGGATGGCATGCAGCAAAGGGCCAGGAGTTGGAATTGAACCCGTGGCCACTGCAGCAAAGACAGGGCCTTTGTATGTGGGGCGCCTGCTCTACCAGGTGAGCCCGTGGGTGCCTAAAGATATATAGTTTTGCCTTTAGTGTAGTTAGTGGGATTTTGAAAGGGTTTAATTATTGCAGAGGTGCTGTAAATGGTTGGGCAACAACCACTTTGGATAAATGAATGACAAGAGAATTACAGATAACACTTGCTTAGATGGCTAGTGTAATTACACTGTCCACTGTGCTGTGTAGTTGCTGTCCGATAATGTGGATAAAACCCCGACTCGGAAGCCTTGAATATCAACACAGTCTTTATTTTTTTTGCTCCCAGCCAAGAAAGGATGAAACGAATTCTGAACAAACAGTGCTGTTAACTGTGTCTGTACACTGAAGATTAATCAGATTCAGTAGTACAAGCTGCTGCCGCATCAGTGGGACAGGAAACCGTTCAAAACATCCACCTCTGGCAAAAGCGTGGGATGTTGAAGTCCTTGCATTTTTTTTTTTTCAAAAAGGCATGGTGGTGTAATCTCCTTTTCAAGTTTCAAGTTCTTTTTTTATCATGTGCACAACAATCACAGAGAAGCAGTTGTTGGCAAATCTGGGATCTCATAGACTCACAAGTCAGTCTTTAGATGCTTTGCTTAACTAAAGACTGATGACTTTCTCCCTGATTTTGTGTTTAGATGGGCGGATACAATTTCAGAGTTTAAAAAAACTCCCTACGTTGCAGAACCAATAGTAAATCTGCAGGGCGGTCCTTCGGTGGCTCACTGAACTAGTCCCACTAGAAACACGTGTAGCGGTACAAAATGGCTCAGCCGCGCTCGCAGAAAACACCGTCAAAGTTAGTGGATGTTTGTGGCATTTGCAGCGACACATTCTCGCCAACTAAAAGAAACAAACATAATCTTTTACAAGGCCATGACTCATCCGTCCGGCCGGACTATAACGTTAGAGGGAATCGCCTTGTTGTTTACAAATATTTCCAGGTAGAAAACCAGCAGAGCTTTTAGCTATATATACATATATACATATATATATATATGTATATATATATATATATATATATATATATATATAAAAAATATATAAAATGTGATATATAAAATATAAAAAATATATAAAATGTGATATATATATATATATATATATATATATATATATATATCACATTTTTCACATCACTGTATCACCATTTAGACTAATCCGATGTTTGTAAAGTCTATAAACACAATGTTTGAACAAACATTACTATTTCTTAGCTGTTAGCGGTGTCTGTAATAGGTAATAACTCATTAAACGGTCCGTGAAAAAATCTTTTTTTCCAGTGGATATCTTAATTACAACATGATTGAGCTAGCAAAGCAGTTTTGTGTTGCTATGTATGGTATTTATTCAGTTTTGGGAAATCACGATGTCTAGAAAGCATCAGTGGCTGCAACTGACAGGGACAGCTAACAGCAGCAGCAAAGCTAACATCAGGACGTCATCTGTTAAAAGCCTCCCATTGTCGGATACGACATGAAACTACTCCAGTTAGCTCAATCATGTTGTAACTAAGACATCCGCTGGAAAAAATATTTTCTTCACGGATGAGCACACGTTTGATAAAACGGAGTTAAATATCTCGGCATCCATTTTCAAGCTCTCGGTGTGTTTGTTTCCTTGCGGACGAGAAAAGGAGGAGCGCACATTTCCGAGAAGGCGTGTCCTTTTCAAAAATGCAAGAGGTATTGCTTTGTTACCGGCCGTTTTCGCTGGTGTGTTAAACACACTTTAGAAAGGAGTGTCCCCAGACTATCAAAAGGCGGAGATCTCTGATTGTCTGGTGGCGAGACTAGGGATCTCAAACTCCATCCAGCAATGCTCATTAAAGGTATACTAACAATGCAAAGACACGTACAAAAGTAATCCCTCTAAATCGTCACTATTTTTTGACTACTACCTTTTGGCAATGCTAGCCCCTACTACAGAACAGCACACAGGTGAGCTCGGGACACTATTAAAGGGTAGCTATCAGGTAGTAACACTGTGCATCCAAGAGGAAGCTATGAAAATTGAGGACGCTGCACCAAAAAACACAGATAAAGTGAGGCGAAACTTCAGGTGGACAAAGCTCATTCCAAAAGAAGAGTGAATCTGAATTCTTTTAGCACTGAAGGAGAGGATGAAGAGCGACACAGAGTTGGCCTTTTTTCCATTGGACAGGTATGTAGTGGTAGATAGCGTAGCTAGTTTGGTCAAGTATCAGCTTTTCCATAAAACAGTGCAGTAATTTGCAGTGTACAACGAAATGGACTGCACTTACATAGCGCCATTTCTAGTCTTCCGACCACTCAAAGTGCTTTTTACACTACGAGTCACATTCACCCATTCACACACACATTCATACACTGGTGGCTAAGGCTACCATACAAAGTGCCACCTGCTACTCAGTTTTTAACACTCACATACTGGTGGAACAGCCATCGGGAGCAATTTGGCGTTTAGTATCTTGCTCAAGGATACTTCAACATGCAGACAGGAGGAGCTGGGGATCGAACCGCTGATCTTCCAAAATGAGAATGAGAATCCAAATTTTAAAGCTTGAATATAAATAAAATGGAGAATAAATTTAGAGTGTTTGTAAATAAATTAGCTGAATGTAAACAGAAATGTAGCAAATGTGCATAATTACAAAGAAGTAATAAACAGTTTGTAAAATAGTAAGTGAAATACATAAAGGTAAAGTTTCAGTATGCAGCAAACTGTATGTGTTTGTCCTTCTATCACCTTTGTGTTGCCTCTGTAAAGGCTGCAGCTCATTCTGCAGACACCCAGGAGGAAGGAGGCTGTCTGGTCTCTTTAAGAAAAAAAAAAAAACAAAAAACCCAGATGCTCACCTTGGCAGAACCTAATTACTGCAAAGTGGGAATTAGCTGACACGCATAGCAGTGCACAAACTAGACATTTGGGTTTCATCAAACTCTTCTGTGCTTAAGATGTGATAATCAGACTGAGGCTGTTCTCCTCAACTTGCTGGTTCCGTGCTCTGTTTAATGTTTGAATACACCGTCACAGCTATGTTTGCTGTTCTGAGCAAACAGTGTTTTTAAACAATATCCTGCAGCTGCTGGGTAGTTTAACCTGTCTTGAAAAGGTAAACTGTAAAATGTGCTCCCTATAAGATAATCCACTTTGTTCACGATGACTAATCCAGCTGTCTTCCCCATCTCAGGAAAAACTAACTTCAGTTAGCAAATAGAGAGTGATGACAAATTACTGTGAAAATTGTAAGTCAGCCCCACGTGGCATCAAATTATTGCCATCAGCTTTGGTTACGCAGTGCTTTGTGTAAGCACTCTTAATTGGAAACACTCGAGGTGGTTGGCATTGGGCAAACGCGAGCAATTACCTGGCTGGTTCAGTGTTTATGCTAAGCTACTGTAAGCTAACAGAGTGCTGGCTGTAGCTTCATATTTCGTGTACAGATGAGAGTGGCGTCAGTCATCTCATGTAACTCTGGGCAAGAAAACAACTGTGTGTATTTCTACAAAATTATTTGTCAGTAATAAAACCCGACAAAAGGATGATGTTCTTATAATCTGTCTTTTCATTAGCATCAGTGTCTCCTACACTATCAGCATTGACTGCCACGTGTAGATTTCCTGTATTTTCTTTTTAAAGGAGAAGTCCGGTATTTTGCACTTTGAGCCCCATATCTGGGTTGTTTATGATGAAATAGAGTGGCTAAGACCAAAATAGTGATGATTGCTCATGTTCGGAGAATTTGGCTTTCCTCTGCCTGGCTTAACAGTGCTGCCTATGGCCATGTGTATATCTGTCCTAAAACCACCCTTAACGTTCATTTTCAAAGCCATGAAACTCACCGAGTGGTCAGTGGTGTTCGTTGATGTTCTGACATAAAAATCGTAGCAAACTGTGGTTTCCGTGATGCTCGACAGTGCTGTGTGCGCTTCTGGCAGAAGAACGAGAATGAACGAAAAAGTTTTGTAATAAGTTTAAACAACTGCACAATGGATTACTTGCTTGTAATCAACCTTCGCAATACGATGCTTTTGAACACAACGTCAACCTTCTTCTTCTGCTTCTTCTCTGTAGCCCATTACATTGCAATGGTTTTCTGCCGGTTGGTGACACCCATGTAAAAGAGCATTATTGCCATCAAGTGGGCTGGAGTGTATAACGCTTCAGGGTCAAACGAACGATCAGGCGGACACATGGGTGTGAGGCAGCTGAAAAAAATAGTTCCACAATCAAGATGTATAGCAAAAACACGGATGGAAACCACAGTTTGCTATGTATGTAACGAGATTTGGGGTCATCTTCCAAAAAACTTGGAGCGCCAGTCACCTGATTTCTGGTGATTTCTTAATGCTCTAGTATGTGCATCTGTCGAAATCAAAGTTCTTTGCTATTTTAATGTTTTGGTCGGTTGGGATGAATGCACATCTTACTACTAAGGGAGACGTGTCCCTTGCGTCCACCCTGCAACATTTGAAATCTAAGCCTATGACTAAACTAACCTATAACTAAACTAATAAACATCACAATCCTCCTTGATGAAATATAGACGCAAATATACCTGATGCTTCCACTGTGCTCTGCCATTAGTAATAGTAGTTACTGGATGTAACTTAAGTTCTATGAGGAAGAGGGAGTGAGATGGCGAAAGATGATAATGATGATAATGATAATGATAATGTGGACCAGCTGATGCCTATTCACTTCATGTTAGACCCGATCATTTCCATGAGCTGTCCTGTCGCTCTGTTTGTCACTGTGAGTAGCGACATCAGTCTGCATTGTAGTTAATACAATGATAAACGTGAAAATTATACAGCAGCACTGTACATGATCAAAGAAGGTTTTGTATAGCATCAACCCCACCCCCAGTCCAGGCAGCTACTGTCACAAGTAGAATCTAATTCTGTGGGAAACGCTGGACATTGTTATGCCAGTGCTGTCACAGTAAACCAATGTGACAGTACTGATTTGTAAAGAGAATACAGCACATCCTGTCCATCCTGAACATAGACTGTCCAGTATTTTACCATTGCCACAGGTTGAGCCAGAGGTGAGAGAGCGATTCACACATCATGAACTCTGAATGACCTGGTCTGGCAGAAAATCTCCGGCACTTCTAGCAGCCTGCAATTTAAAGTGTTTACGACCTTTTACATTCACTCTGGTTGAATTGTATGGTTCTGATTTAGTCATTTCATGTGAGGTTCGTGGTATTACAGAGTTGTCACACATTCTCATATACGTCAGGATACAGTGAACCAGTCGGCGAGCAGAGCTGTTCATTTAAGGTAGCTCTCAGAGATTCTTGTCGCATCCGGACCGCTCATCGATTTCCAAGAAAAGGTGCCTCCATCTACTACATACTCATTGGTTTCCGTGACAACAGGCAGCTAACCTTGATATGAACTCTTTGTGACCAGCAGCATTAAGGAAGAGCTGTGTGTCCAAGCATGTTGGGAGGCTTGGAGTTCAAACCCCCTCTGCTTTTTTTTATCACTTGTGGAGAGATGACCTTTCTGTATCACTGTGTACTTTCACTTTTCTTGGCATGATGTTCGATTGCGTGTCAACAGAATCTAATCCAGGGTGCTTACGCCTCAATTTCAATCAGACTCTCTGTGGACCTGTAATGCATCTGTTTTCTAAAGGTGGTAGTTAGTTATTTTAGGCATTGCTTCATTTGTTTTCTGACCCACTGGTGGGATTTCCTGGTAATTGGGTTCACTGTGCTCAAATTTCCAATGATGCAAAACTTCTAGCACCAGCCTGGTTAGCACAGAGAGCAGGAGAGCTACACTCCAACCTTGCTGTATTGTCATATTGATACCAAGCTGGAAATAAGAGGCTAATTTTAGAATCTAATGCACCTTGATATTTGGCAAAGGAAATGGTGGCTATCATGCCCCAGCCTCTCTTAATTACTTCTGGTGTGTGTTTGATTAAGGCGCTGCAGTGCCATGTCCTCTCTGTGGTATGAGACGTGTGTTGATGTCTGTGTGTGCGGGCGCTAGTGTGTTTGTGTGTCTGCGTATGCACTTGTCTTCATGTTGCAGTGGGGGGTAAAATTGATTTGAGAGCCAGAACTGCTTAATCTTCTTTTAAAATTGGTATTCGACAGAAAGCTTATCTCAGAAGCCAGAGAGGGAGGAGGTGGAGGAGGGAGAGAAAAGGAGCGGAGGAAAGAAATGAAAGTGGGATCTGCGTCTTTTGCGTCATTGGCCTGATTCTGCACTGACTTCTTTGTTTTGACTTAACTTCATCCGCTGGATGAAGCATGGGACTTGCATTCAGGGAATGTTAATCTGTGTTTTTGGAAAAGAGCCAACCAAGTAGCCATTTTCAACACTGTACTCACTGTACGACAGCTGATGTTCTTTTTCTTCCACTGTACTGTATATTGAAGCAGTCTCTTGAACTGATCTGCTGCATTAAAAGAAACAGGGCTAGTTTTTATTCATCATAGTGGAAGAAGTTTATTGCTGCTGAGTATAAAACTAATCTGTGCTGACTAACCCACATGATATGAAACCACCCAGAAATGATTTGACTGGTTCAGCGAAACCAAACTGCACAGCTGCAGAGACACGCCTTGGTTTGATATTGGTCTTCAAGATGAAGAATAATTTTATCGTTGACTCATAACAGTAATAAAGCATTCAGATGTGGCTGTAATCAAAATATAATGATGTCATACTGGAAATTTCCTTTATTAATCTACAATGCGATGATGCATTCAGCGGTTGGGATGAGTTTCTGCACCTGAGGCCTTGGTAGACTCCTGGAAGAATGATGGCTGTTCATTCCAGGTTGGGAGTTGCCTACCCAAGGGAAGGAGTTTAAAGTATTTTGTGGTCTTGTCCTCGAGTGAGGGTAAGATCGAGCGTAAGATTGACAAGTGATTTGTGGCTGCGTTAGCAGTAATGTGGGCGTTACTGAGCTGTTGTGGTGACCAATTGATCTATATATGTGTCCCAACCCTCAATTATGGACATGAGATTTGGGTAGTGACCTGAAAGGAATGAATCCAAGCAGTGGAAATGAGTTTCTTAAGTATGGTGGTTGGGCTCAGGCTAAGCAGCTCAGACATCAGAAAGGAGACCAGAGTTGAACCACTGCACTTTTGCTTTGAAAGGTTGAGGTGCTTCGGGTATCTCAAGGTTGCATCATGGGCTCCTCTCTAGAGAGGTCTTTGAGACACATCCGACTGGGTGAAGACCCCAGGGTGTACCCAGAACACAGTGGTGGGATTATATCTGGCCTTAGGATCCCCCAGGATGAGCTGGTGGACATGGATGGGGAGGAGGTATCATGGCTACTTTGCCCATCCTGCTTCCACTGCGACCCGGACCTGAAAATGTATATGAACAGAGGAAATCTTCGCTATGTGAGGCTAATTTATACAATATAAAATGCCATAGGCTTGTGCTAATAACGGCAGCATGTTATATTTCTTTGGTATAAGACAGTTGTTTTGTTGGTGAACCTTGTGAGTTGCAATGGAACTGAATTATGTAACATTACTTTATGTTGCTGTTGTCCCTGGCTTCATATGAGTAGAGGAAAAGTCTGCTAGCCACTAGGCTAAGTTATACAATGTAAAATGCCATAGGCTTGTGCAAAAAACGTTAGCATGTTGTATTTATGGGGAAAATGTGTCCAGCAAGAGACAAGTGCTTTGTCTGTGAATGCTGCGAGTTATAGTGAAACCAATTGGTTGCAATTAAGCCATGTTCATAATGTGTTTATGGTGTGTTATTATCAACTAAACTTTACAGCGCTTCATAGAAACCTCAAGGGCAGAGTGACACAGACACATCACCGCACAAGTATAAATGCTCACAATGGCGTAGACCACGTGTGTAGGCTATGGCATAGCCTTATAGACAACCTGTCATTCAAGTGGACCCACCCATAACTATGCATAACTTAAAGCCTTAATAAAATTAAACCGGTCTGTTAAAAAAAATCATCTCCTGTGCAGTTGTCATGATTGTTGAAATTAGCCATAAAGACCAAGACTGTTTTTTGTACCAGGCTGTAAACATGTTTATTTCTGCTGTGAAGTTGGGTATTGTAACATGAAGGTCTATGCGGATTGACTTGCCTTTGGAGCCAGCCTCAAGTGGCCATTTGATGAACTGCAGTTTTTGGCACTTGGGCATTGGCTTAATTTTTCAACCTTGGAGGTAACTGTTTCATTTCAAGTGATCATTTTAACCTAAACCATTTTCTTGCCCTAACCCAAACGAAGTGCTATTTGTGCCAAACCTAACCAGACCTTAACCCTAGCGAGACAAGAATATCTTTGAAGCAGCTTGTAAGAGTTTTGCAGATCCAGTGGTACAATCTAGCCACAACCATCAAAAATGGACAAAACACCACTTCTCATACTGCTTGAACTTGTGTAGCAGACATTACTCTGGACTCCTGCTGCTTAAATAATTGCTGACATATTTCTAAGCCAAAATCAAAATATGCCTTTCCGTGTTTCCTTTCTCTTTCTATCACAGAATACAGCAGCCTTTAATTTTCCCTCACATCTCCATTTCCCAGGTTGCTGTGCTTGATATAGACCAGTCAGTTCATGTACAGTATGTCTGATCTCTCTTCATCTGCTGCTGTACGATACAACTAGTGATATAAAGTATATTAGAGGGCCGTTAGAGCAGAATGGACACTGATATTATTCAAGTGCTATGAGCCACTCCGTCGTAAACAGAGACATAAGCGAGATAAGCATGCCCATTCCTCTCTCATTAGGGCTGAGGCAGCAAGTAATGGAAGATTCGCCAAAAATGAGACGGTTGATTTTAGCACGCATCAGCACATTGAACTGCAAAGGCTATTTTCTTAAGTTGCTGACCAGTGAGTTTAGGTGTGATGCAGCTAAAAAAGCATTTTAACTTGGGCCGTGTAATGTGATATAAGAAGTGGAGAAGTATTTCCTGATTTTCTGGCAACACAGTGATATTTAAAAAACTTTACTCAGTAGGAAAGAATTCTTAGATATAAAGTTATGATACAAACAAACATCTTTCCACATCAGTGAATTGTAATCTGTGAAATGTGATCCATAAAATGTGAAAGTGACGGAGAGCCTGTTTAAAATTTAATGTCTGAATATCATTACAGATGACATAAATTTGCATTTTCCAGGGACCTAATTTATAATGTTGGCATTCGCAAACTGATGCCACATGAGGAGAGGAGGCCTACATTATTCATGGAGATGGGAAATGCTGTAACAAGCTGTGAGAGTAATCTGATGATGATGATGATGATGATGATGATGATATTGTCCCTTGGTGGAAATTAATTGCGTGTGACAGGTTGTCAGTTGACATTACTAAACAAACAACAGTATAACAACACATGGACCTACAGTGAACCATACCGTAATTCATAAACATAATATAGCTGAGTGCTGCTGCATGGTGACAGGCACAGAATATCTCCCCAACCCCCCCGACCCGCGCAGCCTACAGCAGCTCATATTTTCTGTTTAACCAACGAGCTGGGTCATTCACAATAATGAATCCCTTCCTAATTGCACAAGTCTCTGACATACTGTAGATGTCACCGTGCTCAGACACACCACAGGGATTTCGCTGGCCGGACTCCCAATTTTATTCATCCTGTTTTTGTTGCTTACTGTTAGGGAGTGAAACCACGCAACAAGGGAGGATGTCATACAAATGAGCAATAAAACAACATCATTATATCTCTCTCTCGACTCTAAGCTGCAACCCTCCCTGGATGTTTATTTCTGTCCTTCCAAATTAAGCTCACAACTCGTGTGTCATCAGAATTATTTAACTGCAGTGTGATCCGGCGGGTTGGCTTACTCCTACTGAGTTCTCCCTCAGTCTGTTTTTTGGAGTGAATAAAATTGGGGATTAAGAAGTTAAGAAACATTATCTTGAAAAATATTTTGCCCATCTTTTGGTGAAGATACCCAAACACATGTTTTGGGCAGAGTGGAGCGAGCA
Organism: Epinephelus fuscoguttatus; assembly: GCF_011397635.1. NCBI lineage: Eukaryota > Metazoa > Chordata > Actinopteri > Perciformes > Serranidae > Epinephelus > Epinephelus fuscoguttatus. The sequence continues at coordinate 27,744,368 of NC_064757.1, read as the reverse complement.
GGGGGTGTGAGAGGAAGGATTTTGGATGGAGCACAGTGCGGATTTTTAAAAAGTTGGAGCGTTGCCTTGTCTTTCGCTCTGGTACCACTCACACCATGAGTTCGAAAAATGCCCAACCCAGCATGCAGAAAACTATTTTCTGTCAAAAATCGGCTGCTGCAAGCCCAACAAAAGTTACACAACACTTTCAAAAGGAAAACTGAGAAGTCATTCATGTGTGCTGTTCCTGAGAGCTAAAATTAAAATACAATGCAGCTTTTTTTGTTTTTGTAGGTGTCTTTAGTACACCTCGCACTCCAATTATCAACCTGCAGGAAGCATGATGTATGTCATTTGATATAATCCAAGATTACTGTCTCTAGACATTAAAAAAAAAAGGTTGCAAATAATTTAGACTAATCAGACCAGGTAAATTAGGTCTAATGTGTGTATTTTCACATGAGCATTTTTTTATGACTCTGTCCACAGATAACCAGAATATAGTTTGAAGTTCTCACGATCAGGCTGACAGATACTCCTTCAGAAAATGGACGTGGTACATGTCTGTGTTCCGCAGGCAGACTGCCTGGTCCGCTGCTGAGATCCTTATCGATTTTGATGGCCTTTACTTTTTCAAAACCAATTGTTTGCCTCCCAGCTTTGCAGCTCTTCCCATTCAGCCATTCATAGCAGCCACCTGCAGGTTTGTTTGGCCACTCAGTGGTGTTGGCTTTCAGTGTTATGTAAAAGAGTGATGTCAGTGCGCACTAGCGATACATTTCCTTTCATGACTTTTTCACATTATTCTCATTTCTGCATCAGTTTCTCGGACAGGAAGAGTGAGAAGGAGCTTGGTGAAGGAATTTCAGAGACAGAGCAGTGATCAGCAGTTAATTTATTCAAGGTATTTTTCATTATTAGTGTGTGTTGATCAGAGGGGTGGGGGAAAATCAATACAGCACAGTATCACAATATTTTTGTGTGGCAATATCGTATCACACTGTGCCAACTAGTATTGATTTTTTATTAAATAAATGATTAATATCACAAATACCAATTAAACTTTAGATAGCCTTCTAGAATAACATAATCAATTTTTAGTCTGCTAGATACATGTTGCTGCTGTATACAAATGGCTGGAGTGAGATGAACCGACTTTATCTTATTAGATAAAACTGATGGTGAAAATTTGTTCCTTTGAGGACATAATTTACAAATGAAAAAAGGTAATAGATCACAGTATACGTTATCGCAATACTCAGCATATCGCAACATATTAAAAATCGCAATAATATTGTATCATGACTGAGTATCGTTATAATATTGTATCATGAATCCATGAATTATTGAAAATGTTTAGATAACTCAAGTCGGAAACAATCCTACACAGCCACCACTGGAATATAATTTTACCAATAGTATACATATTGTACCACAGTAGCCAGAACTAAAACGATAATATTATTACTTTCATTAATGTTGTTGTAAGCTACTGTCATTACCGTCTGTCCTGCATCTCTCTCTCTGTCTCTCTTTCTATCTCATTGTGTCATACGGATTACTGTTAATTTATTATGCTGATCTGTTCTGTACGACATCTATTGCACGTCTGTCCGTCCTGGAAGAGGGATCCCTCCTCAGTTGCTCTTCCTGAGGTTTCTACCGTTTTTTTCCCCCGTTAAAGGGTTTTTTTGGGGGAGTTTTTCCTTATCCGCTGTGAGGGTCCAAAGGACAGAGGGATGTTGTATGCTGTAAAGCCCTGTGAGGCAAATTGTGATTTGTGATATTGGGCTTTAGAAATAAAATTGATTGATTGATTGATATAATACCAATAATGTCACGACCGAACAAAGGACCTGAACCCAAATGCACGACTCGAGAGGCAAAGTACAAAATCAAAGTTGATTAAACATAAAATGAAAATCACTTGAGAGAGAGGAAAAACCTACACTAAGTCTAAGAACAAAAAAGATCTAGGAAATAAACGCTAGACTAAAAAACAAACAGAAAATCACTCTACTGAGGCTGAACTATCACTACGAAAAATCAAACAGAAAACAAACATGAACAAAGTATCAAAATAACAAGACCTGGCAATGGCAAAATGGCATGGATACGACGCTGGTTCTCTGACACAAAGGACAAGACGAACTGGCACAGGACAAAGGGAGACACAGACAATATATACACACAGGGTAAGGGCACAGGTGGAAACAATCAGGGGCGGGGCAGACAATCAGACCAGCGGGAAAACACACAGGGGAAGGAGCAAGTTGCCTGAAACGAGAGGAGAGTTAACTTTCAAAATAAAACAGGAAATCACGAGACAACATAGACACAAGACAAACTGATTAAATTCACTTTACAACGTTTCTTGGTTTTGACAAATAATTTTACTGTATCTTAATCTTTATCTGCCACTCTGCATAAATACCAGGTTTATACAGAATAACATAGACATGCAAAATAAAGAAAAAGCTGTGCACCATTGGAGTGAGATGAACCGACATTAACCTTCTAAAGCTGAAATATTCATTTTAGTATTTAGCAACCCCTACTAGTGAGTCAAATGTGTTCTTGTTGGTGTTACATACACTTCTTGCACACACAGTAAGTGCTCATATGGGGTGGCAGGATGCCCGTACTGGATGTGCAGACACTTTTTTGCAGGTTGACATATAGATTAAACAGAATCATTGAATGTGTGCATCTTGCCTTTCTACGTATGCACAAGGCACACATGTCTGGCAGCACCTTCCTTTGCTTACAGCATACAGTTTGCGTCTCTCTCAGCATCTGTGTGCGCATTCCCGTATGTTAGCTTGTATGTGTAAAAGCCTGCAGCGTGCCAAGAGAAGGTGGAGGCATCAGCACTACCTGCCAGTGGTGGGAAAGCAGCTATTGGTGGGTTCCCAATTGTAGACAGAGTCATGGGGAATAAGCTGCTACGATTAGGTAGAGCTCCGGTCTGGTATCTTTGTTTGTTGTGGAGCTTAAGTTCTTAAGCGAGTACTGCTTAGAGGTGAGGCCTCAGACTTGCATTCCTTCCTCTTCCTGTCTTTTTTTCCTCCTCTTTACGCCATCCTCCCCCTCCATTGTATTTTCCATTTTTCCTCCTCTGATGCCTCATAGAAAGGAGAGTGAAAAGACATGATAAGAGGGTTCTAATCCATGCCAGCAAACAAAGGCAGTGTTTTTCACTTTGAGGTGAAGCGGTATGCCGCACTAGAACTCTTTGCGTCACTGCTGTCTTTGGTGCGTTCATTGTGGGATTGCCCATAAAACACAAGTGTGTTTACTGGGGAGAGGGTGCTTGTACACACACCCTATTCCCCTGTTGATTTCTTCCTCTCATTATTCAGCCACTCTTACACAAGTGCACACACAAACACACACATAGAAATACACTTACAAAAACACACAAACATGCAAATCTCCTGCACACAAATCCATCATATAAAGAGCGCACATGCAGACACAACACAACTTTGCACATGTCTATGCACATGTAAAAAACCCACTTGTATAAAGCCAAGAGTCTTCACACACTCTCTCACACACATACACACACACACACTCCTATCCAGGACTAGTGATTAAAAGCCATCATTATCTTGCTATGGCCATAATGAGAAGCACACACCTGTTTTCCACAGCTGTTCCTGATCACAAGCTGTCGTCATTCACTCTAGGACCAGACGCTTTGGAGGTGATGCCATAAATCACCAGCCGAGAATCTAGTCACCACGGAAACAGGCCTCATTAGAATCAACTAACCGAAGAGAGTCGTCCTTTACCCCTGCACTCAAAGTCCTGGAGCAGAATGGGCTTTAGTCACCGCAGCTTTCAGCCTAGCCTTTGACACCGAACGCATGCAGAAGTGTAGCGTGAGCTCATCGTGTGTGGAAGCAAAGGTCCGGTGATGACCGTTGTCATGAGTCACAGAGTCACATGTGGGCTTAAGCATGGCTGACATACAGCAGGAGAACATAATATCATCCCTGTTCTCTCTAATGCAGACAAGTTAATTCGTAACAGAGTTCAGTTTGCGTAAAAAGTTCTGTGTAGGTGCTATTTCTCATTTTATTTCGCAGTTAAAGTCATATACAGGCCTGTGTTGCCACATTGAGAAATGGGTCTGAGAGCTGGTGTCTTTGCTGCTGGTAAACCTACTACCTCTCCATAAATGTCACCACTGACAATTTGCGGATGGATGATGTGACATCTCCACCAGCGTCTTCCATTAAAAGGCTTTTTGCCCCTCGAAAAAGACAACCCAACGACATTCTTGAATAATGACTGACGGAGTGGACTGAGATGGTTACGAAAGAGTCGTTGATGCTCCATTTATGTCTTTCCTTTTTAACCACTGTGACCAGAATCAATCACGCAGACTTTTAAGACGGCAAACTGTTGAAATTGTTACTAAATATTGTTGTTTAATGACAAAATAGTTGAGTGCAATATTTGATTCTACCCTGAAAGCCAAATAAAAATCACTGAGTGTATTAATTATATCCACAGCTTAGATGATGTGTTTTTAATAGCAGAGTTGTGGACGTATAGTATATTCTATAAGGACCTGTAAGTCCGCTCTTTTAATGTGTGAGACTGGGTTCAACAGTGACATGGTGGGTGTTAAGGAGTGGTTTTAAGGATAAATTTAACAGCCAAATGTGGTTGCTATTGGCTGCAAGCCAATTGAGCAAGGGAGTAATTTTCCATATGCCAGTCTACCTGTGTGTGTGTCTGCCCTTTTTAATAAGGCGCTGCTTATCATCAGATCCATGTGCCTGCCTTCCCCTCTCTGTCTGTGCCGCTGACTGTCTGCCTCACTGTTTGGATTCATAGCAGTAAAACAGAAAACACATTTTAGCAGCATTTTCTTTGAGTCTGGCTTTTTGATTTTTACTCTATCCATTCACCTTGGATGGTCCGTCTGCGACCAACAACAACACATTCAGACAGGTTGTCAACCTGTCTGACTGAGAGAGAGGAGAGAGAGAAAGATACAGGGGATGCAGACAGGCAGGGGATGGAGATGGATAGGGAGGTGATGGATTGAAAGTGAGAGGTAAAGGTGGGAGGTTGTGGTGTTGTCACAGTGACAGAAATTAGACTTTGATACCAATATTGAGTTTTGCATTATATAACTAGAGGTAGGGATGTTACGCATACCATAATTTTCTTTTGTATACCCAAACTTTCTTAAGGGCAGAGAGAAGTGATCCGATACCAGTGCATTACAAAAAAAATAAAAAATAATAATAAATAAATAAAATTTAAAAAAAAACAAAAAAACAAACAAACGTTAAAACAGAATAAAAAAAACTCAGACAAATTTTTTTGTGGGTGCTGAAATTGGCATAACTAGTCTAACTAGCCTTCGAAACTAAAGTCTTGCTTACTGCACGTTTTTTTTATGCTATGCTATTTACAGGAAATACATTTTTCTTTGCTGCTCTGCCGCTCTGTAATGGTGCAGCTCAACTTGCTTTGTAAGCTACTGTTTTTAGAGCCGTGAAGAAGATTTTATTCCTGGGAAAAACTGCTGTTTTATCAGATGTTAAACTACTTAAAGTTTATTTATGATTACGTGGTATGGAATCAGTGACTCTAGCACTCACTGATACTCAGTCCAGCAATTTACGCAGTTTTGGAGACATTTCCGATCTAGGGTTGGTCATGATATATTATATCAGGGTATTTTTGTGATAATGATATTCTTGACGATATAACAAATTAGTAAAAAAAAAAAAAAAAAGTTATTAATTTAAGAAAATAGAATTGCAACAAAATAAGTGATATAGTTTCACGTGTTAACCTAACAATTTGCCTTCAGATAATCTCTCATTTCTTTGGTTTGTAAACAACAACAGTAACTCGGATTGTGATTCACATTCTGTATAAAATATTAATAGCTCCCAAATACAAAATTACAAATACAAAAAAATACACCCAGGGATCTATATATATAAATCAGGTGATTTCCTTTTCATTTGGCAAAATCCTAAATATGCTCTGCCATTTCTCCTCTAATCATCACGCTGTAACCTGTGACGGGCTGTTATGATACAATAAATACTGCACATTCACAAATATGTTGTTTTCTGTTGAGCCATGAGTGTTGATGCTGTTGATGACCCCGAGTCCTGTGTGCGCACGGCGAGAGAGGAGAGGGTGAGACGCTGTGCTGCTGCCAGAGGAGCTGCTGAATGAGTTCCCTCTGAGTGGTGACTTGCTAAAAGAGTCTGAGAAGTCCTGGACTGTTCATAAAACATTCAGGACGCCCGGGCCTAACGAGGCCACAGTTTATTCCACACTACCGAAGCTGCTCTTCTTTTTTGGAACCACAGCAGAGTCGCTAACAAGTTAACTTTCAGCCATGCTTGTTGCTGCCGTGGATAACAGTATGACGTCAATATGTCAACATGTCCAAATATCACAAGTATTACGATATGAATTTTTCCTATCATACTAAAAAAATATACTGGTATTATCATGAAGATGATATGGCACATCCCTATTCTGATCCTGTTATAGGTATCAGAACATCCAAACTAGAGGTAAAGGCAATAAGGCTAAAATCCCCTTTGACTGTAATTCTGTACCGTGTTATACTGTGATACAATACACTTTCTGTTATGTCAGTAAATGCAAATCAAAGGATGAAATGCTCTGCAACGTGGGCGTGTGGGTTTTTGCACTTCATTGTGTTTAGCCACACTTCATTATATCAACTTTGTGTAATATTTTTGAAGGGTTTTTTAGATATATAGTTTGGTCTTTGTCTTGTCAACACTGTTTTTGAAGAGGGTCCATGTTTTGCTCCATGTATCTGTTTCCTCAGCAGGTTTATAAAACTCAATATTAACTTACAGTGATATTAAACTGTTACCAGAGATATTTATCTAATAAGATATATTGCATTTGTCCAACCATTCATCAAACCATCTTGTAGTTACTTATTCTGCACAGGGACATGAAGGAAGCCAGTGCATTAGAATAGACCAGATGGTATCCTCTGCATCTGTAGCAACACTCAGAACGAGCTAAGAGATTTAATTCCACCATCATACCCTGTGTCTGCCTGTATGGTTTCCTCCAAAGGGAGGTCTCCTGGGTCAGGTGCCTGAGCCACTACAATTCACTACGGATATGTGCTTTTGATGTAATCTGAGTGTCACTGTGGTCATATTTGTCCTCTTCCTCCCTGTTTGTAGGCTCAATCTAATATCCACCCCTCTTTACTTGTTTTGACATCATCTGTGGCATTGTTACAATTCTGCAGGCATTTTTTTGTCAAGTAGGAGCCTTTTGCGTTTAGATAACAGAGAGTGAAGAGTGTGAGGAGAGATGAGAGGGGAGCTGAATATGGGAGGCTTGACTCGGATCAATATGCTTGCACTGGGATGGAGGGAGAGTGAGATAAAGAGAGAGCAGTTTTCTCACCACTGCAGTATATTGATATACACTCCCAAGCTTTTCTCATTACTCCGCTCTGTGTCTATGTGTGTATGTGTGTGTGTGTGTGGTGTGTCCACTCAGCAGCACTGGGAGAGGGGTTTCAGGAGTCATATACAATGTGCCCTGATGCTTGTTTAAGCACAAATTACATCTCAGTGCAGTCAATAGATTGTCCTGATAACTTGTGTCTCCCCCTGTCTCCCCCCCCCCCCCTTCCTCCCTCTATCTCCCTCCATCTCTTTTCTCTTTCTAGGTAAGTAACAAAACAGCAGAGATTTTATCTGAACACGAGAGGGCTTGGAAGGTAACGTAATCATGTTGATTTTCTTTCTGTTCTGTGGGCATGAATCTCGGATCTTTAAGGTGGTGAAAAACCTAAAAATCATCTTCAGCATCGCTTCACTGTCAGCAGCATTCCTACAGTCATGATAAGTAATAATGAAACACATAGTGAATTATGTTTCGGGACATTACACCAGCCACATAATAAAATCTCAGCGTATTTTATCACTAACTGTAAGGTTGCCAGTCTGGGTAATGGACCTGGCATGAGCAGCATGTGCCTGCACTGCTATCACCTAATGGTGGTGTTGTGTTTTGCTGCTAATCTGTTTATCTAATCAGATGCTGAAGTTAGGGGGTCTATCTCATTAACTTGCAGGATATTGATTTCCCGTGTTCAGTGCAAAGTGCTCTGCAGCAGCCTGCTTCTGCACTCCCAGATGGGAGGAATGCAGGTTGCTTTCCTCGTAGCTCATCAATCGATCTCGCCTCAGCTCAGGGTTGCTGTGCTGTGCTGTGTTGTGTATGAGTGTGTATGTGTGTGAGTTTTGTGTGCCTGCAGTCATGCCTTGGTGTAAAAATAGCTACCAAAGCAGATTGATTTGCTACAAAGACATGTTTTATGTTTAGAGTCAGCTGGAAATAAAGACAGAAAGATGGATGGTGTTGGGGAGAAATTGGCTGTTAGCATCGTTTTATCTCTAGATAGGCTATAAAAACACATCATTATAACGAGCGAAACCTCATAGTGGAAAACATGAAATTAAATCAGGATTATTATACACTAAAAAACATTATTTATTCTCTGATGTTTTTCTGATCAATAAAAGATAGTCAGATACACCTAAAACCTTGTGTAACTGTTGCAATCAATAGTCATGTGCATAAATATTCTTTTCTAATGCATCAAATATGTGATGAAGAAAAACTCTGAAAAAATTAGTTCACCAAAGTGCAAAATCCTGCACTACTCATTGAGCTTTTGAGCTAAACATCCCTAATCTCACCATTCAGAATCACTAACCTGTGTGCTGAGGCATGAAAAGCTTTCATGATTTTTTTTTTTTCTTTTTCTGATTTGGTTGGAAGAAGCCAAAAGTGTTAGTTTAGGACTGTATGCTGAAAGAGAAAGCAGGTCTAAGGCTACTTATCAATTCACTGAGCATTTTATATCTTTTTTTTTATTTACGAAAGTGGTTCTCAACTTCTGTGGCTCGTGGCTTCTAAAAAGTTCATGGATCAGATTGATTGTACATGTTGCCGTTCTGCTCCTCTGCTGCGAGGCAGTGCGGTGATGCATGGATCGTCACTTCTGCTGCCGTCGGCTAGATTATGATAAATGTGTGGGAGTGGCTTCTCTTGCATGGAGCACATCGATGAGAATGTGTGCCATTTGCTGCATTGAAGGTGGTGTGCGAGTCCGTGCGTGTGTGTGTGTGTGTTTGAATCTGTGTGAGGGCAATGCGTCATTCTGCGACTTGCAGAAGCCCAGGAGCTCCCCTTTGGTAGCTCCCATGCTGCTTCTGTCCGTTATGTAACTATGCTGTTCTCACACTATTGCCCTTTCTCTCTCATTTCCTCCCTCTCTTCATTTCCTCATCCCTCTCTTCTGTTTTGTTTTTGTGTACGTATGTGCAGAGTGAAGCAATTTTTGGGAGTTGTGTTTGGGTGGGATTTAGGGGATCTTTTGTGCTGACGTAGAACTCGAAAAGAGTGTGTGCCACAATGCAGCAGACAGCAACTTGTAGAGGCGTCTAATCAGTATTCTGTTTGTTCTCTCATTTTCTTTTTTTTGTCTCTGCTTTGCTCTTTCTGTCTGTTCCTTCCTTGTAGAATAACTGTATTCTCTTTGTGTGTGCATTCATGCATCCATCCACACCCACTCGCACTCTGCAGCATACCCTCCTGTGATACAGCTGGAGTCACAGTCGCAGAAAACACATTTTTTTTATGAGCACTCCCTTTGTATCAGTCACTTTCATGACAATTCAGTTAGTCGCCAGGGAGTTATTATTTCTCTTGTAAAGAAAAATAGATAAAAGTGGTTTGGAGAGGAGGTACAGGGGAGGGAAGGAATTTAAATCTGTCATATTTAGGAAAAACGTATAAAAATTATTATTATTTTTATAGATACATTCACACTGAGTCTAAATTTCCTGCTATAAATGGAAAAAGATTTATTTAATGAATCCAAAAATAGTTAAATTGCATCTGCCTGATCAATTCTTCCCTTTTACACAATGGCTGACTGGATGATGTTTGCACCAGGCCAGGCTCGGACAATGGATGACCCACTGTACATAACTGTGCCATGGGACGCAGCTGTTCTACAGTCAGTGGGAGCAGGTGTTTTGTCAGCGTGGCGTGCCCATTATCTTTGTGGACAGTTTTAATGGTAGCAGTAACATGATACTTTGTGGATCTCTGCAGGAAAGCTCACTATTTGTTTGCACCCTTCACGGTAGAAGTCACTGTGCGGGATCACATACAGAGCGGCACACCTGCAGCTGACAACATGTTGCACAGAAAGGAAGAATCCGCCCTCACATATTGAAACTTGGCTGTTGGAGATGGACCCTGTGTTTTTGGGTAAATGTTATCATTGGGGAAATTGATATCTATTGACATCTCCTGGAGAAATGGTGATTGTAGCCAGTGGTTGGAAGTAACATGTCACTTGAACTCTGTTACACCAACAGAGGAATATTTTTACTCTTGAGTTAAATATATAAATAATTGTACTCCGTCACATTGGGCTACACACACTTTTTTTGATATATTAGTCATGAATAATTTTTATAATGAGTTGAGCTCACAGGCACGACAGGGATTGTCCTGTACACACGCACACACATGTTGCAAACCGTGTCCAAGCTCTGTGACCCCTGGATTCCAGTGGGCATCTCTCCGCTCTGCTCTACTCTGTTTCCTTGTTTTGTTTTAAGAGATTAAATAGTACATATTTTGTCATTTGTCTGGCTCTATGATATGTCACCTTAATGACAATTAACGCGCACGTTACATTTGTTATTACCTGTTGAGGCATGTTTAAACATACATAGTTACTCACTACTTGAGTAGTTTTTTACAAAATACTTTTTTTACTCTTACTCAAGTAGTATGAGTACTTTTAATAGAGGCAATATTATTAAAAAGTAAGGGCTCATACACATGATGTGTTTCTCACTGTCTGCAAAACACAAGGTTGGGTGCTAAGCGCTGCTCTTGTGCGTACTGTAGCTCACAAGGTAGAAGGGTTCGTCCACTAATTGGAAGACCAGCAGATCAATTTCTGGCTCCTGCAGTCTGCATGTTGAGGTTTTCTTGGGCACAATACTGAACTCCAAATCAATCCTGATGGTCATGTTGAGTGTAGGCCTGCACAATTGTTTTCCACTTTTTTTATTTATAAGGACAATGCACATTGATCAACATTTCTGTTAATGTGCCATTGTTTGATTTTCAACTGCAGCTATTTGACAAGATGTTTTGAAACCAATAAAAGGATAAAATTCACAGGACAAAGACAGCATACAGCAAACAGAAATTCTCAAGATGGAACAGAAGTCATGCAAAGCAACAAGCAACAGCAGAGCACCAGTACAATACAATAACACAGTAACAACAAACAGCATGTTAGCACAAATGGACATGCAAGCAGCATGAAGCACCAACACAAAGCTTAGCATTACATTCAGCCATGCAGAGCAGCAATATAAAGTAAACATAGATAGAATACAATAGTCATTATGTAGGTCTTAAAATGTTAAAACATGCAGTTACAGGTAAGCAATACAGTCATGAGCATTAACACACAAGCCATGGGACACAAAGTTAGCCATGCTGTTAATAAAACAGATAGAATATTATTAAAATTGCAATATGCACAAGCGCAATATCCAAATTGCAGGGGCTACAACTTTTTGATAAAGGTAAAATGTGTCACAACATACCATTATAGATAAAGCATTGTAGTGCTACAAAGATGCCCCGCCCAGCAAATTATATTCCAGATGTAGGGGAACATGTTTGCTCTGTACAGACCCCAGCAAAAACCACATGATCATCATCTTTATTTTATTTTTTTATTTTTTCCCTGTGAAAATGAAATGCAAAAATTACAATTCCACTAAAATCACATTGCAGTATGACTTTTTATGCATATCCTGCTTCCCTATGCATGTGAATTTTTAACTGAGTGGCAGTTGGCATCTTGTATGGTAACCTAGGTCACCAGTGTGTGAATGGGCGAAGGTGGCATGTAAAATAAAATCCTTTTGGATGGTCGTAAGACAAGAGCGGCGCTATACAAGTGCAAGTCTGTTTACCACTTTCGAAGAGCGCAGTGGCAGGTTGCGCCTGACTTTGCCAGGTGACCATGACCTACTAACCAGATATCCCAAGGTCAAAACTGATCTTCTTCCAGGCGTGGTTTTTTAGGTGTGTATTTGAATATCGTCTGGCTAGCCCTGCACTAACATGATGAACTCCGCCATATTTACCATGGACCAATATTTACGCAAGAAAGAAAGTGCCGACTGTGGCTTGTTGTTCCTCGTCACATGACATGCAGTGTGTATTGCAGCGTTCCAAAAGCGTTGCTCTCAATGTTAAGTGCACCTTCCGTGCATCTGCATTTGCAGCAGAGGATTTGAGGACAAAGAAAACGTGGCATGTGAACGGCCCCTTACAATACTTTTACTTGATTTTTGTTTTCTCTACCCACCACTGATGCTAGCCCACCTCCAGGACAATCAGTACAAGTCACGATCCTGGACCACCATCTCTTGTCTCACCTTGGATATCTCAGTCACTGAACAGCCCATAATGTTTGTGACTTATATAATGGAGTAAAAAAAAACACATCAGTTAAGTGCAAGTATCAAGTATGATGTTCTCCAACCAACACTGGAGCGTATTTTTGTGTCTGTGTACAAGTAACTCTTCATTGCTCACAGCAAAAAATGATCAGGTAGTGAGAGAGTGGGTCGACCACTTCATTATAAAATAATTCCTAGAACGCCCTGAACATCAGGGAGCTTTATATAACACATCCGAGGGTGGAATTTTCTTCAGCAGTCTCTTCAGGTGGGTGAATACCTGCCGGTGATTATTACTGTTTTTGCTCTTCCCCGCTGTGTCGGTTTCCCCAGAGGTCAGATTTCTGTGACTGTTTTCAACAAATATGATCCACCAGATGGTTTATAGTTTCCAGTAAAGCAGTAGGTTCTCCCTTTGATCTCACGTTTGAAAAATTTCGAGTTGTGGTTAATGCCTCTGCACTTGCCTGCCTGTTGGAGCCTGCAACTACATCAAACACACACAGATGGTGCAAAGAGGCATCTCCATATGCCTGTGCACACACGCAAGCAGATAGTACTCGCACAGTCATTCACAATTTGCATGTTTTCAGCCACAAGTTCACATGTGCAAAACTGAAAGGCATGCGAGCGGGTCACGGTTATCTCCTCTGGACTTAACATCTGTTTGCATTTGAGTGTGACTCTATTGTGATCCATTTTTCATTCCAGCAGCCAAATCTTTTGACAATAATGAAAAAAAAACATTCTTTGCCTCTTAGACAGAGAGCAAAGTGTGTGAGACTGAATGAGTCGCTTTCAGCTCAGCGAAGGATGTCGTAATTGTTCATCCTCCTAACCTTAACCTGCACCAGCCTCACACAGATTTCACACAAATGTAACAAGCCTTACGCAGATCGCTTCTCACGTCAACTGACTTTCACTTAATCTTAACGCATCTTTAAACTCAATTTTCCTCTCCCATCTCATCTGCAGTTTCACAACACTGCATCTACTGAAATGTTAAACTGTCTCTTCTATATGCTCACATGGATCACTTACCTCTCACTCTGTCTAATGACTTATAGTACCTTAAAAAAGTTTCTCTCTGTTTGTTTCACTGCATGTTTTTTCTGCTGCTCCTGCCATTTGTCCATTCCACTCCTCGCCTGTCTCTAGCACAAAGCCGCCACCCTCCTGCCTGGGGTTTCTAGTGGGCTGACAGGTTTCATTTGGTGATGGTGAGGTGTGGGTGAATAGGGGGTGAAAGTTTGACTTTTAAATGTCATGGGAGCCATGACAGCAGACAAGGGTGGCAAGGCTATCTCGGTCTGCTCCTCAGCTCTTCCTGTCACATCCGGTCAAGAACCACACACAGAATGCTATCACAGATATTCAGGAAGTAATGCATTACTGGTAACACAGTAATGTGAATACCAATGTGTGTAAGTGATTTTTACGGATTTTTACTGGTCTAACTCCCAGGGCATCAGAAAACAATGTTTGGGCAGTGGCTAACAGCGTCAAATATAGACGCACAATGCACCATTTATTGTCTGTATAAGATGCAACTGGCTAGTGATGGAAAATGTAAACTGAAATCCAATACAAAAAAACCACCTGCGTCATAATTAGATGTTCAGAGCAACAGATGTAGAGCGAGAACGTCAACTTGGGTGGGTAGGAGGTGTGGTAGATGGACTCAACAAGTACAGGACTTTTAACCAGGAGACCAGTGCTTGTGTCACATATAAAAGTAAACTGTAAATTATTATGTCATGTCAGTCATTATTGACATCAACCACAATCTTGTCCTAACCTTAACCATGTAGTTTTCTTGCCTACATTGAACCCTTGACCCCCTGTGTCAAGGTACACCACAAAAGGTTGCATTGATCACATGATCACATTGCACAAATGGTTGTTTTGAACCACTCTTTAATAATGAGTAACTTTTGTGGTCACAAACTGCTGTTGGTTAACAGTCGTCCTTTGATTTTGTCTTAAACATTTTACATTTGATTATCTAAAAGTACCATCAGCATGAATTAACTGTTGTCTCTTTAAAGAGCAATTCCACAGCGAATTTATATGTGATACATATAGGTGTAGATTTCAGTTTTCTGTTTTGGGGGGGTCTTTTTTTTTTTTTTTTTTAAATTATTACAAAATTAATCACATTTACACCATGAAAAAATGAAACAAATTGTTACATTACTGTATTTTCTCTGTAAAAAGGAAAATGACTTGCAATGAACACTAGAAAAAACTAGGGGTGGGGGGAAAAATCAATACCGCATAGTATAGCAATATTTTGTTGTGCCAATAACTAACGAAGCATCAGTTTTTTTTATTATAAAAATTATAAATATTATGAATACAAATTCAACTTTAGGTAGCCTACTTGAATAATATAATCACTTGCTTTTTTTAGTCCACTAAATACATTTTACAGCAAAAAATGACTAGTTAGATTAACAGACTGAAAACTTTATCTTATCAAATAATACAGATGTTGACAAAATTTTCCTTTGGGGACATTATAGCTAATAAATCACAAGATATTTTACTGCAATACTCAGCATAGCACGACACGTTAAAAAACAAACAAACAAAAAAAAACAATAATATTGTATTGTGACTAAAATATCATGATAATATCATATCGTGGAGCCTCTGGTGAGATCCGCCCCCTAGAAAAAAGACAACATCAATTGGCAGTGTAATGAAGTGACTACATGCAATTTAGTAACTCAAATGTTTGATTCAGAGTTTTAGAGTTGCTTTTTAAAATGTGCAGTCAAAAGACAATTGTTCAGTATGTTTGGAGACACGAGACATTTTAACAAATTTAGTATTGACAAAGAATGAATTATCCTTCTTTCAAGACACCGAGTATGTTGGTTGCCCATGACTCCCGAAATTATATATAACCATTGGAGAGTACCAGCGTTAGGCACAAATATCAACACACTTGGTTAATGTTGTGAAGTGGTTAGGGTTACGCATCAGAACCATTTGGTAAGGTTTAGAAATAACATCACGGTTTGGCATAAAGTTAGAGTTTTGAGGGTTTTTTTTTTTTAGCTTATCCACTACTTAGGCTTTGTCGCTCTTTACGTGTCACCTGTCCTCCTCCTTTGCTCTTGTCATACTTATGGCAGTCACTAGAGGCCGCCACCCAACAATAAACTTTAATATGGGTCATAACAAGCTGCTATATGGCTGCTTTCTTTGTCTCAACTTAAATAAGGTCTGTCGCACAGGTTGGGAACTTATTCATAATGGTCTAAGCTCCAAAATGTGCCAGGTGAATATCAGATTTGCAGACCAGCATTGTAATTACAATCAATGTCTGATTAGTGAGGTCATTTTCCCAGTTCAACTGTGCAGCAATTAATCATTTCATTCATTTGGCAGGCTTTTAAATCAGTTGCACTTTAAAGTTCATTATTCTACAGGCTTTTAAATGGTTATCCATTTGGCTGAGGACAAATCCGTTTAGGAAGGCTTCCCACGTGCAGTATTCTGTTTGTGAATCTACACATTAGGGAAAGTATATGAGGTAAGACTGAAAACAGCTCGATATAAGTGTTTGTTTTTGTGTTATAAGAGCTTGTTATTTCTGTAATGGACATGTGACACATTTATATCTCACATTTTATCCTCCTTTACTGTCCAGAAAGCTGCTCTGCCCCTTTAAGACTGCATGAGGCCTTGTAACCCAGCAGATGGCTTTTTTTAAAATTCTGTGTTTTTACTAGTTTTGAAAGTTTTACATTCACTCTGCTCCTTTGCTTGTGTTTTATCACCGTGCGTGTAAACTAAAATATGACCCTAATATGCAAGTATTTGGAAGGGCGTGTGCTGTTCTGTGTGACAGACGCCGGTGGTTTCCTCCACAGTTTGCAGACAGAATGTCACAGACTGAGCCATTTTCAGAGTAAGATAATTTTACAGCCTGCAAGCCTCCTCCTAACCTGTAATTACTTTAACAGTTTAATGTCACACAAGTCCCCCACAATGCTCTTTCCTACATTCTGCGCCCTTTTCATAATTCATGCCCTTTAATGGAATTTAGGACAGTTAGAGAAAAACATGGGAGAGAAAAGCTTTGCAATGAATTTCCATTACTCAATTTTCCTTCCACAAAAGTCATTCACATCTCTTGTTCATTCAAAGAGTTTATCTCAGGTTGTACTCAGCAGCTTGAATGAATATTTTCTTTGTCTTGTTCCCTGCCTTGTTCTTTCTGTAACTTGTTTTAGTCAGGCTAGCGGCATGGCTCCAGGGATGGAAATGTCACTCCGTCAGTCCACCACTTTGGTCCAGACGGAAATAACAGCTTATGGATGGTCCACAATTTTGTACAGACACTTATGTTCCCCTCAGGATGAATTGTAATCACTTTTGTGATCCTCTGCCTTTTTATCTGGTGCCATCATCAGGTCAGAAAAGGAAAAAAATCCAATTTTGACCAAGTACCTGTAAAAGACATTCCCGTCAGCCTCAGCTGTGCTTTGTGTTTTGTGCTAACGTTAGCATTCTAAGCCTAGACTGTATAAAAGAAGTGGACGTAAAGCTATGGTGATGTCATTCATTGGTTTGTGGACCCTGGATTTGAATCCTTGAATTTGGTATTCTGGCCGTCACTATCTTGGGTTTTTTTTTTTTGAGCCAGAGATAAGCCACAGCTGTGGAGGAGTGAGGTTTGGATCTGACTGAGAACCTGAGGACGGGAACTGCCCATTGGTTCAACATCCCATTGTTTCGACCATATTAAACTCATTGTTCCGAAGTCCGTTCCGAAATCATCATGATGCCCTGTGGTTAAGGTCTGGTTAGGTTTAGGCACAAAAACCACTTGGTTAGGGTCAGGAAAAGATCATGGTGTGGGTTAAAATGAAAAAGAAAGTGACAAACACATAAGCCGTGAGCCTGCTCCGCCTCAAGCCGGTTGTGGCGCCCCATATGCCCGCCGTTAGCCGTTCAGCACCGCGGACAGTCGGACTTATGGGATGTTGAACCAATGGGTTGTCGAACCAATGACATGGACCCCCTGAGGACATGGCCATGGTAGAGACTTGTCAATCACAAGGTAGCGATGCCCTAAAGCAGACCCTGCTTTATTGTCTATTTTACTTCAAATGGGACCATAATTTACTAAATAAACATTGTGCTGAGTTTAAGAAGACTTGAAACTAGTGATTGGGGTCATAAACACATTAGACAAATGTTTACTAAGGTAATAAATCTAGTCAGAAGTAGGACTGTTTTCTCATAGAAAAAAAACAAAACAAAAAAAACGCCAATTCCCAGTGTTGTACCAACGTAGTGCCTTTATTTTGAACGAGACTGTATGTAAATGTTAAATTTCCTGTGAAAACAGAAGTGTATTTTGAAAGAAGACAACGCATGTAACACACCCAGGGTTAGCCTGGTTCCAGACCATAGACCACGCCCACTCAACTGAGTAGGCTTGCATCTCTGGTCTGGCATATTGCAATGAATTTGCAATTTATCTCATCCAAACGATGGACGGACCAATGAATGCCAGGGGTGGGGGCGGGTCTAGCGATTAGCCAATCAGTGCCACGCTGATGTCAAGCTGTACGCCGGTGGGTGACTGGTGAGGACAGCAACAATGGTGACCACTACAGATCCTACAGACCACATTAATGATGCTATCGAGGTATTTCGCCACTACTCGCATTAATCAGGTCAGAAGTAAGACAGTTTTCTCGTAGACTTCTGTACAATCACACTCCACTTTGCAACAAGTGGAGTTGCCCCCTGCTGGCCATTAGGAAGTATGAACTTTTTTTTTTTATTAATGAATTTATTTTAATTTGCCTTCTCACTTGTTTTTGGATGACTTGTACTTTAAGATACTATTACTATCTTGATATCTGTTATTTTATGTACATGTTACTTGATTTGACGTGGTTTAGGTTGCTATAGATGTTCTTTCTTAAGGAAACAATCAAAAGTATGATTTAAAAAAAATAAAAAGAAAGAATGCAGGTTTAAGGTACTTTCACACTTGATTCTAACATGCTAAGATGGTGAACATGGTTAGTGTTATAGTCATGCTAAGCATTGGCATGTTAGCATTATTATTATGAGCATGGTAGCATGCTAATATTAGCATTTAGTTCAAAGCACCTCAGTGGATAAGTACAGCCTCACAGAGCCACTATCATGGCTGTAGAGCAGACATTGAGCTAGACTTTTTCGTCGCCGGTCATTTTGACCGATAGGGTCATAAAAATCCGGTCATAATCTATTTTTGCCGGTCATTTTAATTTTCGTTTTTAAATGATAATAAAGATATTCAAAGACATTTAGTTTTCATTTGTTCGTTTTTAATAAATACAACAAGCAAGTTATAAAGTGTGCATTAATAAGGACATGAACGAAAAGATGAACAGACATCCACACACCCGTGCCATTAGGCTTCGCCCTGGACACTGGATGGCACTAACGCGTCACTAACGCGTCCAGTGTGTCCAGGGTGTTATGTAGTTATGCCTGTAGGCTCGGTGACACAAAATTAAAATTGTAATGAAGTGGTTATGGTATTGAAAAATGTGGTCGGTTATGCACTGTTGTGTTATTTTAAATCATAAACACGGTATTTTCTCCTCACGTTCCTCAGCGTGTGCTGTTATTGTTTTATTTTGAAAATTGGCCGGATTCTCTCGTCTTTTCTGTGTCCGACTTATTACTTAGTCTTACTCTTGTGTAGTTGTCATTGATCACATACAAAATTATACACTATATATTTGCTTTGTATTCATTTCCCTTTAATAAACCTGTAGATAAGTTAATGTTAGTGTGGAGGCTCAGGAGCCCAATGCAGCTCAGTACCAATAATAAATTAGATACACCGCCTAAAATCAAACACTGAGCGGGATCAAAGTGAAATTCTTCTTAATTCATTTAGTATAACAGCAGACATTCGCTGTCCCCTGAGCCTACAGTAATTAGCGTATCACCGCAGGTCATCATCAGGTCATATCATCCCCCAGAGGAATCACTAATCACACCCATATAGACACTCAATCCAACCAGTGCTGTGATTAAGGCTCAGTCTAGTCAGCCAGTGCAGGGGGAGCCAGTCGAGCGCCTCGGCTGCAACAGTGACACAACGTTGGTGCAATGCAGGAGAAGTCTATTTTTGGAGGGGTTGAGCAACAGAGCTGACACCATGGCTGGGATTGGAGGTGCGGAGAGTATTGGGTGGGATGGATACAGATATTTACTTTAAGGGGGTAAAAGTGGGAACAAACTGTAGATCGACACAGTGAGAGGGAGAAACAGGTAGCTGTTACAGTGAGACTGTGAATGTAATCACTATGCACTGTTAGCATGCATGTGTCTTTGTCACATCTGTGAACAATATGTGTCTTGTCACCTTTCTATATTGTTGACAACCGTAGCTTAGAGAAATGTCCTTGCAGATACAGCTGGCAATTAGAACAAAACAATTTATCACATTAAACTAATTACACTGGTGTCCACCACAAATATTGGCCTGGTACGAGACAGTGCAATTAATAGCCTGGCAAATGCAATGCAAGAGAGCCACAATGGAAATAAGTTCTCTTTAAACTTTAATATGTTGTCCTCTGCATTTTAAATAAGTCTATTTGTTGCAGTGTGGCTTGTTATATTTATATATACAGTATATTTTTGATATGTTAAACAAAGAAAATTTCATTGCGAATTTGAGCAAGGTACATCTATCACAAGTATGTTTTAACTAACTGCTATATTTTTTGTAAAAAAAATTTTACACTTTGATTTTATGATAATGAACATGATTGGCCACCACAACAATTAGACAATTTTTAATTTGAGAGTGACAGGTTTTGGATGATTTATGAGGATTTAACCCACAGTCAGTCTGTCTGTAGGCCTAAGACATATTTTCATTTCAATGACCTTTTTCACAGTGGACATTTTTGCTTGTTATAGCAGGAAAAGCAAGTATGATTAATATCATTAACAATATTTTACTAATATGCCATATCAGTGAGAACAGTGTCGCCCTGGAAAAGATTAAGCTAAAAGAACTGCGGTCTTTATGAATGTCATGAATTATACCTCTGCTTTTCCCACTGTGACATGTTGAAATGATTGCCACTGGGTCACCAACCTCTCCTGTCAAACATCAATTAGCTCACTGTAAGCTAGCTACATCTGTCACTGCGCAATGAACTAAAGAGCTGCCGCCTTTGGGCATTGTCACTATGGCAACGGTGCAAAATGGTAATTGGTGTTGACATTAATGAGCCCTCGGATTTTAAAGTGGACACAATACAACTGACTGGTGACCACTCAGATTTTAAGACACCCTAACAAGCGTGCTCCCAGATTCATACACTTCCGAAATACACTTGCACCCCTGGGTGAGCTTCATTTGATGACCTGGGTGCAAAGCTCTTATTAAAATGTAAAGTGCAGCATCTAATTGGTGCTATTTATCCCCCGATAGCAGCAGATAAAAAGGCAAGCTGGAATTAACTAGACTTGATAATTATTATTGTGAGCTCTGACCTAAACATGTGCATTCATTTGTCTGAGGAATAGAAGGCAGGTCAGTTTGGACGCAGTGTGTGACCCCAATCTGTGCATTTGTTTCCATACTACATTAGTTGCCTGCATCAAGGCATAAAAACTTTTCAGGGAGCATTGCTCTTGAAAAGAATTGTGGGAAAAAAGTTCAGTCACTTCCTCATTTCCCTCGCTGGCTGCTTATCTTCTTAGAGAAGTGAAAGACAGGGATGATGTGCTGTTGCCAAAGCTGCAAATTGTTTGCCACTTGTGCAGACACACCTTGTGACGTCAATTGGCGAATACCGAAACCTGCAGAAAATCCTGCAGCACTGCAACTCTTAATTAGCACTTTATTAAAAGCAGGTGCACTGGAACCAGCAACATATGTAAAATAAACTGAACGAAAAACAGTGGCTTTCACTATAAGACACATTCACAGTATGTTGTCTGCTGTCTGACAGGTACCTAACTGAAGTGATAAATAAACTGTGCGTCTTTGTACTACTGTGAATATCACTAATAATTAGGATGTTTTTTCTTACGTTTGACTGCCAGATTCTGTGGCTTCTCTACTCTCTGTTTATCACTTGTGTGAACACGCCTCTGCAATTTGTGACGTCAAGGGGGAAATACCAAAGCCAGCAATAAATTCCTACATATCCTACTCATGTTAACGACCAGCAGGATGATGTTCTCCCTGATCAGCAGTTCACCCTTTACAGTGGATTTATGTTGTTTTAAAATTGTGATGTATAATGAGGACATTTCAGGACTGTTCTGTGAATAGTTGTCCAGTAAATGCTAATTCCCCCTATAAAGCATCTGGTAGGGTTAAAGTCAAGAGAACACTTTACTTACACCCTTGTTAGTACATTGCATTTTGGACAGTTTCCAGTAGCAACTATATAACAGTGTACACAACATTGCATTTGCAACTTGTTCTGTTGATGTAAATACTGGCACTTTAAAATAGTAAATGTGATATTTTCTCTGTCAGTGTAATGGGATAATGAAGGTATCCGAGGGAAGAGCAGAGTTGATTGCACTGACTGTCGGCGAGACCCATCCTCGCCAGATGGTGTTGTAGCAGAGATTGCCTCAGGTTTTGGATCATTGATATTTTAGCACGCTCCCATATGCACCTGCTCTGGGAAAACAGCCTCATGAAGCAGTCAAAAAAAGATATCACTGTTTACAATGGTTTTTAACCAGATATTCATGATACTGCTAACCACTGCCATCTGATTGAGCGGATTTATAAATGAGGGCAGATTTAGTATCCTTTCTGTTGTGCTGGGTGAGAGAAAAACACTACACATTGTACCATACTATATATGCCTTTGAACTTTGTTTTAAGATATGAATTGTATTGAAGGAGTGCACATTATTATGGCGGGAAGTTATGAGAACATTCACACCATGATTATCAGTGCCGTTGGCAGATTGACGACTGAGATGTTACGGTGTGTTCAAACGCAAAGTGAATTTTCGCCTCCTGTAACTCGGCCGCTGGAGTGATTTTTGGAGTATTTTATTTACTTACTAACAGCTGTGCAAACAATTGTGCTATCTAACTGGGAAATGGAGCTAACGGCTAATCTGTTTCTTCGTAAAGTACAAAGCATAGTGAACCAAGACGGCAACACTCTGTTGATCGTTTTATCGTCCATTGCACAGCTTTATTCCCCCCATTTTTGACCTTCCACAAGAAAAAGACCAGCTTAAGTTACTGAGAGCATTTTGCTAAGAAGTAACTCAACAAAAACAGCTTCCACAATTCACAAGTGCATATTTTCAGAACTTACAATGTTGCCTTGTGGCTTCACTCACTAATCTCCGAGCCCTCTGCTTGTTTGTTATGTCTCTATATAGTGCTGCTGTAGAGCTGTAGAGCTCCAGGTGCCCACAGATGGCGACAATAAGTTTGTCATCCATTTCTGATTCTCGGTAACGTCAGGAAAATCTCAGCCAGATTGCAACACTGACAGGCTTTAAAACACAGCATCAGTTTTGAGTGTTTGTGCCATTGGCGTTGCTTGGTCGCAAATTTAGCATCTATTTGTGTCTTTGCGTTTTCTGTTGCATGTGATGGTGACACAATTATGAATGTTATGAATATTATGCTGTATTTACTTGGGTAATTAAGATCAATAACTAGACCATTGTCAAATTTAGCTTAGTGCAGTCGTTACATTGTTCTTATATATTGCTCTCTCTTATTGTTCTTGTAAACTGTGAGCTACAGTATGTAGTCTTGCAAAATGCATTTTTTTAATTCCTGTTATGGTTGACTGAACACAATAGCTCAGTTTTCATC
The DNA here is from genome assembly GCF_011397635.1 of Epinephelus fuscoguttatus. Lineage (NCBI taxonomy): Eukaryota > Metazoa > Chordata > Actinopteri > Perciformes > Serranidae > Epinephelus > Epinephelus fuscoguttatus. The sequence goes on along the minus strand of NC_064757.1, from coordinate 27,720,962 downwards.
CTCTTGAAACAAAATATCTGATTAGCAAGATGAGAGACTTACAGTATTGTACTGTAAATTTATATAGGCCTATGTATCTTTAATCACTACCTGTGGCGACTGGTTTCCTGTAATTCTGCCCAGTTTTATAATGAATGAAGTCCCTCCCTTCTTTCTTTTGGTCTGCCTTAAAATCAAAGAGTCGAAAAAAAACCCTCCACTCCACAAGTGAGCAATTTTTTGGGCACTTAAACATTCTTCACATTCTACAAATGGCCCTTGAAGCCTCTATGTCCCCATTAGATGTGGGAATCTAATTACAAATATCTGATTTGAAGGGGGAATTAGTTAACCTTTGCTCAAATGCCACTGCATAACCATCTGTGAATGGCAAGAAGGAGGACCGGGCCCAAGGCATTTCCACAGCGACACGCAGAGTGATGGACAGCTGGCCTACCTCAAAGGAACAAAACGTGCGCGAGGGATGAGGGACGGGGGAGCAGTTTTCTCTCAGTCTCAAGAGAGATTTGCTTTCCTATTTGAATGTAAAGTACCTGGGTTTTTTTAAATCAAAGTAATGATTGAGTGGCGTCTGTGTGGATTTAATTTTTAAACTCATTTGCCTGCACGGCAATTCCAATATGTGATTATGCATTAATATGCAACACAGCTACATGGATTTTCGTGTTGCAAAACTCACCATACACTACTTCTCAGGTTTGTGGCCTGAAGAGTTGCATCATGTCTGTTTTGTTTTGCAAAACACCCAGAGCTACAGCAGTCGCTCTCTTTTGACTGTAGAGGTTGCTCATCCTGCGTTCTTTGCACATCGATCCACAGATAAATGAAGAAAAGTACTTTGCTAAATGTCAGTACACGTGAAATCGATATGTACTTGTTCCGCTGTGTAACCTGGCCTCTTTCTCCCTGATGTCCAGTTACACAGAGCCATGTCGGACCACTAATGTAATGGAAAAAGGCCCGCTGATTCAAATATGATGTGATATTTTGTAGATGGAAAATACATTGTTCTGCTTACATGCAGGGGACACAAAAGATGATGGGTTAACACTGTTCTTTATGGCTGCAATATGTCATTGTGTTATATTTCTGTCAGGTGCATGTCATTTCAAGGTTTCTGTGTCCCTGCAGCAGGGCTGCATTTGATCTTTAATTTAATTGTCATCAATCCTGCCTTGTTCTGTCACTGCTGCACTTCCTCCCTCCCTTCTTCTCTTGGTCCTGTGGTTAGAAAATTGATGAGAAAAACCTTGTCATTGGCCTTCTGGTTGTTAGCATGCTAGTACATCCACGTCATCCTTAGGCTGCATGATTGTTATTATTTTTTAAAGATCTTGCGGTTGTGGTTTGAGTCATGATTTTGGTGGGAATGGTAATTTTTTTGTAATTTCATTTTTTCTGGAAAAAAGATGAAATTAAAAATGAGGATGATGAGATTTTTGTTGGGGTCTGTAGCAAACAAGCATATTTCCTTACTTGCGGCATGGTGGTACAGTGGTTAGTATTGTCACCTCACAGCAAAAGGGTTCCCAGCTGGAATCTAGGATGGGGAGCTCAAACCCAGGGTGGGGGGGGGGCACCCTGTGCAGAGTCTGCACGTTCTCCCTGTGTCACCGTGGGTTTTCTCACGTGTTCCTGGGTACTCTGGCTTCCTCCCACAGTCCAAAGACATGCAGGTTAATTGGTGACTCTAAATTACTTTTAGGTGTAAATGTGAGCATGAGTGGTTGTCTGTCTCGATGTGCTAGCCCTGCGATAGCAACTTTTCCAGGGTATACCCTGCATGTCGCCTAATGTCAGCTGAGTTAGGCTCCAGACCCCCAACAAGATGAGCAGCTCCAGAAAATGAATAATTTAATGTTCCCTTACATGTGGAATAGGATTTGTAGGTCAGGGCAACACAGTGCTTCATTTATACCAGTCACATTTTACCTTTATCAAAAAATTGCAGCTTCTGCTATTTGGATATTGCACTTGGCCAAATTGTGATTTCAGTTTATATAATTTGATGACTTGTACATCCCTCTACCTTCTCTCTTCACCTGTCTTTCCCTCTCTCGCTCACACTCCCTCTCCTGCTTTCTATATTTATTTTATTCTGCCTTCACACTATCTTTATTTTTTGCCAATCACCTCCACTCTCCCTCTCTCAGGTTGCAAGATGAGTCGTGACAGCTCACCAGTGTTGAGTGGAGCAGGGGCCAACAGCCCCCAAAGCAGGGACTAAGATTATATAATGCTGCTGCATGCATACACACAGGGACATACAGTGTATGCTCTATTATTAGAGTGCTGGCCTTAGTATCCATTTGTACGCAGGATGTCTAAAACGATATCATTTTTTTAATAATAAATCCGAGAGACAGATGGAGAGATGTTATTTTTCTGTATTTGCACATAATGAATAACAGGTGCTTCAGCGCATTTGAGCTGTTTTCTTGCTTAACCTTTAAAACCCCTTAAATTGAACATTTTGAACAACTGTTAACCCCGCCCCTTCACACATTCAGTGTACCCACACCCCCCAAGAGAAATGCATTTCTGTCTTCATTTCCCCGCAAGCAGATTCCTCAGCATTCAGCTTCACTCCACCCTATTCGAGAGTGGCTGTTGTGGCTGAAGGTGCAGGCTTACAGAGGCTGTGAGGTGGTTTGACTTTTTGGCAGGAGTTGAGAGGCCTCTGACGTGTGTGTTGGGCAGGATGTGTGTAAGAAGCAGTGCTGGATCCTGTTTTTCAGACCGCAGCAACTGGAGCTCAGCCACAGCTATGGCCTTTAATGCAAAACACACACACACAGACACAACCTTAGTGTGCTAACCCCGAGCTCGGCTCATAACTTCCTTGCCAACACCACTCGCACACAAATGTGCAAATTGATATGCGCACGCAAAGTCACTCACACACGTGCATACAAACACAGACTGTTGAATAGACAGACATGCACTCTGGGTAACACTGAATATGATGAATTGTAGATTTGCTGCGATTTATCTTGTTATCCTCATAATGCAGTAGATATAAAAGACAGTACGGGACCAGAAGCCGCCGGAATATGAACAGAGGAATACGTTACACTGCAGTAAGGCCAATGACATCCTGTATAACTAGTTTCTTGAAACAAACATGCCTTGAGAGGCCCCCTGCATGCTTTCACAATTACACACGCACAAGCTATATGTCACACGCACATACACACAGAGAAAAATAAGATGGCATTTGTTGTGCGGTTTGAAATTTCATGGTTCACTGGCGTGCACGCAGACACTAGAGACAGACAGAGGGTGTGCTTAGAGTAGCAAAAACAAAAAACAAACTGACAGGGCAACAGCAGCCTGTGCGCTGTCATGACGAAGGAGTGCTATGATAGAGACAAACACACATTACTTCAGAAAATAAAAGAAAAATAGGGAAGAAGATGGAATTAAGGAAAGGAAATGAGGGGAATTACTTCTGTCAGCATTTTGTCCATTTTACTTTATACAGTAGAGGCTTTCCATGTGAGTATGGGAACTCCTGTGTGTATGCCAATTGTACATGTGCAGACGTGTTCCTCTCTGAATGAAGTGGAGCAGCATGTGGTAAGAGGATCAATAGGTTTAGCTGACTGGATACTGAAGGAGCAGGCACACCTCTTACGCAGGGTCAGGACATCCCACTGACTGGAGCAAGGAAGGGAGGAGGAGGAGGAGGGAGAGAGACGAGCGAGACGGAGAGAAGGGGAGATACCGAAGAGGCACTTCACTGTTTTTTTTTTTGTTTTTTTTTTCTCTCCCCATTTCCTCACTTCCTTTCCTGGGAGGTTGTGAAAGGGCAGAACAGAGAGGGAGACACAGAGTAAGAGAGACAAAGGACGCAAAGCTGAGAGGATGAAAGCGAATGTGAGTGTGTGAGTGACTCTGTGTGTAACATGCTCTGTCATGCTGGTGTGACTACCGCTGCCTCTCCAACTGGCGTCGCTGGCTGTCAGGAAAAGCAATGTTTTCCGGAGGAATGAGTCCCTGAACCGGTTCACCATGTGGATGTGGGACAGTAATTTCCAAGCCTTTGCCGGAAGAATCCCACGGAAAAAAGAGCAGCGGCTGGAGAGCTTAGCTGGTCCTGCTGGGTGGCCACTGCACTGCTGAGACTCTCTTGCTGAAAGACAGAGTTCACACTGGGCTTAAGTCTGCCCCTGGTTTCTGCTCCTTTTTTTATTGTCACATTTATTGGGATTTTTTATTTCTCATCTGGAACTCAATAGATTTTATGGTGCTATGTAGTTTGACTCTTTGTAAGCCGGCACGTTTTGCAGTGATGCACTAGGACCAGACCAGTGAAGCTGAAAGTTCTGGAGGGGCTCTTTACTGGGAGACTGGTCTGAATGGGCACATCACAGCAGTGGATTGCAGTATGAGACACTACATATTGTGCTGGGGCCTGCAGATGCTGTGGGGCAGTGTCTGTAGATAGCTAGATAGATAGAGGGGCTCAAAGGGTGAAAGGTTAAGAGGTAGGGGACCAATCCTGACAGAGCCTCGGTATGAAGCCTGGACAATGTCCAGGTGTTCCCACTGACAGATCCATGATGCACCTCAGCCATTTTCCTTTCAGAAGGCACTCATGGATATGGTGAGTAATGGAGGTGATGATGGCTTAAAGATAAAGTTGTTTACTTTTTGTCTGTGTGTGTTTTTTCTTGTCTTTTCATGGCTGTACTGCTGTCGCTTCACTGTGCACGTAGAGGAGTACTTGAGTTCATTTAAAGTACATAAAATGTGAATTGGCGTGCAGATCCATTTGTGGGCGTGTGTGTTGTTTTTGTGGTATGGTTAGAGCTCCCTTAAGGCTAGCCTAGCCTAGCCCAGCCCAAGTGTAATTTTTTTCCCAGCTCAGCTCAGATGTATTCAGGGGAATTTATTGTTAAAGGGGCCAGACGTTTCCTGTCATTTTCTCCCACACTAAATGCCCAAGTTGATCAAGTGGAGGGCTGCGGTAGTCAGAAATAGCAAGCACACGGAGGTATTGTAACGGTGAGATGGAGACTGCTTTCCAAGAGTAAAACTAGATGGGAAAAACAGCTTGAAAAAGTGCCGTATTGTTGGGTTTCTCTGCTGTCTTGTTTTGATTACTCATACTTAGGCGGCATATCTTGTGGGAATAGTTGTCTCACAGCTAGGTTATAAACTAGGAGGGACACAGAGGAGTCGGTGATGTCATCATAGTGGGCTGTGGGGATATGAACAATGCTTGTGTTTCCAACAACGTTTTTCCAGTGGTTTGAGCTCTTCGCTCTAATCACGCACACGATATTAAACTCACTGAACAAATGGCATTAAGGGCAGTTGTATGGCTGTCAATCAAAACCTGTTGTGTAACTGTTTCTCTTTGGCAGTATTCTTCTCTGTGGTGTGACAGAACACATGCACACACATGCAACACTTGCCACACTTTACCACAGTCTCAACCACATTTATTGTATACTGTTCAGTCACAAACAGCCCTGGGCCTCTGGGTATTCCCTATGCTTTTTTTAAGGCTAAGCACTGACATGCACACCATATTCACTCTCTGCCTTGTTGTTTCTGTCTCTTTACACTGGTGGATGATGCGTGCAAAGGCAGGAGGATGTGGAAAGATGTGCTCAAGATCGGATGTCAATGCAATCCACAGTATGTGGCACAGATTGTACTCATCAATAGTGTCCATTAATGCGTCTGCTCATGTTGCACAGGGTGAGATGTGCATGACAATGCAGTTTAATGGGTTTTAGTGTTGAATTCAACATCAGACAATACATGGCGTAGATTCTTGACTTGAATAAATAGAGGGCCATTTACTGACCTTTTCAGCAGAGACAGTGAAAGAGAGTTGTGGGGAAGTAAATGGAGCACAGGAGAATAGATTCAGACAAACAGATGAACTCTCTGCAGACGTCAAGGCACCCACAAAAACACACAAAAGAGTGTCCTCCCAGCACACATGGAGACAAAAGGGGGCTGGCCTTGCCATCAGGAAGCAATGTCAAATATTCCTTGTTAGTCTATGAACATATTGTAAACAGACACAACATCCTTGTTCCTTTCTTTTGTCCACAAACACACACTGTTAGGGATTACCATACACACACAGTGAGGCTGTCTCAAATACTTCCTTTAGTACACTTACATGTACTACACTACTGACACTATGTACCTACTTGCATAGCGGGCATATTTTGACAAGGTGTTGTATCAAACCAAACATGGATGTTGCACACTCAACGTTAAAGACAGTCACAAGATCTGGCAGCTTTTCTTCTTCTGCTTGGCAAATTGCAACCCGACAGATCATTATCGCCAACATTTTCATGGACAGTTACCACTCGCCAGAATATATGCTTGCTATATCTGCTTGTTTGCTCACTTGGCTTCTTCTGTATTTATTTATTATTTGTATTCCATATTGATGTGGATGTCCACGGCTGAAAGTGGCTGGCTCTGCCAGCTAGTTAGTATTAGCTGCCATATTTTGTGAATATTTACAACATGTTAGCATCCGATGACAAATCGAATACCATAATGTTCTGCAGTGAAGACGACAATTCAACATGCATTAACACCAGACATAACTTGTGCCCATAGGCTGTATAGCTTATGCCACAACAACGGATGAGCGAGAACACCACTAACTGTATCTGTGTCTGTGTCTGTTTGGCCAACTAAATTGTCTGTATCCTTATCTGTACTAGGAATGGGCGAAGTTTAAGACAGAAATGCATAGACTTTAAATCAAAAGTGGGTGGGACCTAACCAGAAGTTGTTATTGTAAGCCTGATATTGGTATGGGTTGATCAGAAGTTGCTATATTTATTATTCATTAGAAAACTATCAGAACAACCTCAGAATTGAGCTTCAGATCATTTTTGATGGCAGCACAGTGGTGCAGTGGTTAGCATTGTTGCCTTACAGCAAGAGGGTTCCTCAAACCCAGGGTGGGGGTTTCGAACCCCCGGGGTGGGGGAGCCCTTCTGTACGGAGTTTGCATGTTCTCCCTGTGTCAGTTGACTCAGCCCTTGTAACAACACATGTAACTTCAATGCCTGCCAATAAAATGTGCTGCTGTTAGCTAGCTAGCTAGCAAGCTAACATTACCATTGGTGTTACTGTTCGTGGTACTAAATTATTACAGCATTAACTCAATAACAAACTGATGACTTATACCCGAAAACACTGTAGTGATAGTGATGAATACAGATGTATGTTTGTATAATGCTTAGGTGTTTACAGTGGTAGTCGGCTGACATGTTATCTGAGGCCGCTCTGTATGCAACATGGGGACCATTGAGGATGAAGTGTTCAATGTTTCACACTAAACCTTTTGACCGTTATGAGTGCAACATCTCGGTACTCATAGTGCACTGCATTTTGCCATACTCACAGTAGACAGACATACTATCAGAGTGATAAGTACAAGTATAGAAGTACCCAATATGAGACACAGGTTTAGATGAGTGAGCTTGTATTTGGTAGGTCGCTGTTTTATTCAGTAGACGTCACCCTCAACGCAGTGAAATACAGTTTACAGTAAAGTACTTGCCCTCACTTAAGCCCTAAATAATTAAAGATACATTATAGTAAATGGTATCTCAAAGGGCCGTAGGAGCAGTAAAGAGAAAAATACAGTAACCATGTTAATCATAACACTTAGTGGCTTTGATAAAGTTGTCCCTTGTTGCTGTAATTGCTTTATTAATTTGAGGCAAATCTGACTAAGATGTAATTCACACTCTACTGGGATGTTTTGTGTTGCTGAGTTGGATGGATGTGGCAAATCAAGTGACAGTGTTGCGACAACAATTCAGGGCTGTCATGGTTGTCAGAGTCGAGCATTAGTCTCAGAAAATGGGAGAAGGGCCTGTCAGACTCCATTTAAACCTCAGGCAGGGATTTCTTTTTCTAATTCTCTACACAGTCGAGCTATGTGCCATCATAGTGTATGGGAGTGTGTACGAGTCCAGAGGAGCTCTCAGGATGATCTGTATTATTCATTGTACCTTGATAATGGACCAGTCCCTTTCTTTCCGTCGGACCTGTGGTGTACAAGCAGAGCAGCACTGAGAGAACAGAGCGTACAAAGATTACACAAAAAACACTGACCACTGACGCCACAATGAGGACATTTTCCCACCAGTCAATGAACTTGTGACAACATCCGTGTTACGATTACACCGGACGTTTTGCAAGCTTTTTGTCCATGACTCTCTCTGTATCTGTAGAGTACTTACTTTGATCTATAATGTCAGATCTTTAGATCTTTCTCTTAACCAACACAGGATTAGTTGGTGTGGCTATGGCAACTTACTGAAGCTGTTTTTTTATTTATTATTTTGGGCTGTGGCTCAGGCTTTGTTGCTGGCTCCCTCCTCCTCTTCATCTCCCTCTCCTCTCACGGGATGTGCTGTCCACCCAAGGATGACAGCGTCTTCCTTTTTCATCCTCATGGCTTCCTCAACATCCAGGTTGTGGTCATCTCCGGTACTGCGCGTCCATGAATGTGCCTTGTGCCAGGCGACAATCTCCAGGGCTGAAAAATAAAGCCATCATGAAAATGCCAAAAACTGCAGTTCTTTAAACGGCCACTTGAGGCTGGCTCCAGAAGCCAGTCAATCCCAACAGACACAAAAATGCCAAACTTAACAGCAGATATAAGCATATTTTCAGCCTGGTACAAGAAACATTCACAGTTCATATCAACTGTATGGGCATTAATTTTTATATAACTAACCCGTTTACATTTTATTAAGGCCTAAAATCATGGAAAATTAGTGCGGGCTGCTTTGAGTAACGGGCTGTCTGCTGATATTGTTGTTAGCTTCTCAGTCAGATCCACCTCTTGCCAAAATATCATCACTCCTGGCTCCAAAAAAACAAGATGGTGACGGCTGAAATGCCGAACTTGAGGCTTCAAAACAAAAGTACACAAACCAATGGGTGGCATCACGGCAGATATGTCCATTATTTTTTACAGTCTTTGCCCTGCACAATAGGTCTCGGCTTCCTTCTGGCAGAGCTCTGTTGCAACTCTGCTGCTGTATGGAGCAGTGGGCAAGTGACACAATGCCCAAACACCATGTACCATCAGTAAGACCAACTGCCACGGCAAGTCTAAAATCGATGAGGACACTGAGTCACTCAAAAGAAAGAAAAAAAATTAAGTCTTAAATGTGCATTCATACATACATTCACCCTGACATGAACGCATAACACATGTTCTATTATTTGGGCACATACATTTCATTCCAGAGTGTATTGAGGCCATGCAGCAACATTATTGGCAAATGCTCTTTTGCTCTTAGAGGGTTATTGTTACAGTCAGCATCTTTTATCAATCACCATGCTTCCAGTCTGTATGCATAACTATTAATGCACGGAGACTCACAGTGGTGATGTAATAATCGGCATGCTGTTTTCATTCTACTTTTTCAAATGTTGCCTTCAGCGGTACAGTAAATAAACCAAGATGTATGATTGTCTAAACTGAATTCAATACTAACCAGAAAGGAAATGAAAAGTGTGTGTAGTAATCCAATTAAGTGTATCCAGTGCCTCAGAGACCAGGGGGAGAGGATAGGCGAGGCTATATTTAGAAAATGGGGACTGGAAATGCATCGATGCATCACTTCCTTCTCCCTCTCCCCTGCTCCTTCATATTGGAGGGTGTGTAATCATAGGATAATAGATTGTTTTAATATGTAATTTTGGTGTGATTTGGCAGCTTTTTCAAAAAATAAGGAGCTAAAGGACATCAAGTGTCATGCTCGTAACCCTCTCCTCTTCCTCTCTCTTGGTGGCCCCAAGGGTGGCTCCCTCAGACGTAGCACATTTTGTCAGAACGATAACAAGACACAAGGCATTGTTATCTCATTTCTGTGAGGCTCTCTCCCACTGCACATTGTCATTGATTGTAGTGCTGCTGGGTCAATCTCAGCGAAACTTTAGATTACTTTCTATCACTCCAAGTTACTTTGTTGGGACTGAGGCAGAGCTTTTGAAATGGGCTTTCTGGAGACAGCAGAGACCTGCTGTCAGTTTTGAGCCGACAGAGTCATCACTCACTGTTGTCCCAGTGGACCACCAGTACTGTGCGTGTGTGTGCATGTGTGTGTCACACCTACAGCATCAATCTCTGCCAGCCTACTGTGCAGGGTTATGCTGATGTACTCAGCCTTATTTGGGGTGCTCTCCACTCACTCCCCCTGAAAGGACCACACAGTCTAACGCCCCTCTCTTCTTCACACTTTTCCTTCCACCGCATCCTCCCTGAGAAACCACCTGTTATGTGTGAAAAAAATACTGAGCGGGGGGTAAAAAGCATTCTGAGGACACAGCATGCTCTTGTTTCACCTTCTCAAGTGCCAGCATCACCGCATCAGTTTCAATGCACCTTGATACCAGACTGATCCATGAAGAGAAGTTCATATTTTCGCTAAAATTAAAGATAAAGTTGTTTAAAAAACATGTTGCATTGCTTTGCATGGATGACATCCTTGCATATGTTTTGACTGGCACATGCAGCACACACTGTAGCTACACATACAGAGGTATATTTGGCTGCTGGTCGGGCATTGTGAGAAGTATTCTCCATTATTGTTTACATCTTTATAGCAAATGTTTTATGCAGTAAAGCAGTGTGAAATTGATTTTTTTGGCCGGTCTGAGGCAAAGCTGAAAGCCATAAACACATTATTGGGATATTATCACGTTATTAGTTGATACAGCGAGCGTGCTGGCAAATAATTACCTTTTAACACATCCAAGAAATTCACAACAACATTAGCATTCATTTGGAGCTGTGTTTCCGGCCAGCAAGAACATGTACAGTACAAGTCCAATATTAAACTCTCCTCTGGGGTTTTGCTTTTTTTTCTATCTCCACCAACTCTTTAAAGAAATATTGTTCCACTCAGCTTCCCCACTAAGTGCACCAGCTTTTTGCCAGTACTGTACTTTAGGTTTATCATACCTTTTTCATTAATAGCTGCCTACAGTGGCTGGAAATAAAGTTCATAACTAAAAGTCACGATGGCCAAAATCGTAAAGATGCAAGCCATAAAGCCAATATGAATTTAAAGTAAAGAGAAAGCACCTGCAGATGACACTTGGCGATATAAAAGCTGCAGCTTTAAAAAGCAAAATAATCATAATTTATCCTAGGTTGTTAGTTTTATCCTTAGATGAATCAGTTTGAACTTTGGATGCAAAACTTGAATGCCACATCTTTAACTCACACAGCTGTGTATGGTGTGACAGCCCAGTCTGACCGCATGATCTGTGACTAATAGTTAATATTATGCTGTAGGATATCAGATCCTGTGACACTCGCCTCTTGAAAAAAGGATGACTTATCGCTGTCTCTTCACTGGTTTCAGTTTCACTTAATATTGAAGTCAGGTCTGGAATGTGTGAGTAAGAGCTGTGATAGTGAGAATTAACTTGGATGTGTTGTTACTCCAGCTTTCCCACGAGGCAGTGCGGTGCTAAATTGATTATGAAGTTACATGAAGCATGACAGACATGTTCTTGCTGATATGTTTGAGGCTCTCACTTTAATCTGCTGAGAGGGGAGCACGCACCGCTGTTGCTCACAAAGGCTCCAGTGTTTCACCTTCTCTCTGTTAGAGAAATTTCAATTAGCCCCTCTTTTGAATTGCTTAACGATTAGTTGATTATTTCACACCTATTTTGCAGGACATCTTGCTGCTACTGTGTGTTTATCTGAGCACACACACTGAGTCAGTCAGTGCTGGCAATGTTAAGAGTCTTCGTGCCCGCACTGTTCTCTTCACCACCCCATATCTCTTTCACACATTGCTGCTCCTGGTTTTCTTATTGTGTTATTCTGCCACTTGTTTACAGTTTATCCTTTTTTCCACCCTTACTTACTTCTGTGTCTTCTACAGGAACCCCTCATGTGTTTTTGAACACATCAGCGCGCGCACACACACACACACACACACACACACACACACACACATGCACCATTCAAAACACCAAACATACCCCTCAGGTCAGATTAGATGCAGTGCAGAATGAGCAATATCTAGAGACCGCGTTGTCATTACTCATTACAGCGTCTCAACGCCAGAAACACAATTTCATATTGGCAGACAGCAACAGGCTAACACAGTTTAGATCTATTGGCATCATTAAAATAATTTACCATTTCTGATTTCTCGCTCAGAAAAATGTCCGCATACTATTAAATTCTGTTTTTCTTTTTTGGATTTGGAATCGCCCAGCTAGGAGGATTCATGACGCGTCATCGCCATTGAGGTTTGCAGAATTAAGAGGAAAAGGCGCCAGGTCGTCGACATATGATACCCATTTTTGTTGATAAAATGTTAAAACATTATTTTAAACGGTGTATAGGCTACATATTTTTACAATAGTCGAATATAAAATTATTTTAGGCCCAGAACAATGATGTATGAAAGTTAAAATGTTCAAAAAATAACACTGTCGAGGGGATAAAGAACCACATTTGTCTCCAGAGCTGCAAGTTGCCGACCCCTGTTTTTAATTAATCAAGTAATCAAATAAGAAATACTTCTGCTTTATTAAAGAGCAATAGTAAATACAATATAATATACTTATAGAAAATTAGACAGGTCTCATAAATAAACAACTAATTGGTTTAATTTTAAGAAAAATGAACATTTTTATTGCTTAAATTTGACAATAATTAGGTGTGTGTTTGTTCTTGCCTGGAGCTCCCTACTCATCCACTGACGTGGGTTGCCAGGCTTTTTACGTCATATGGCAGACTTTTGCCGGCAAATGGCAGCTTGAAGGGAGGCTGCTAGTGGAGCTGGTACTTCCCACATTGCAATGACACAGAGCTGGTTGAAAATTGTCATAATCAGCCATAATTAACGTAACGTTACATTCTTTACAAGTCTTTCCACTTTGATGACTGAATTCTTCCTGTTGAGATACTGAAGCATTGACGTTGTGCTGTAGTATGCTACTGTGGTTTTTCAATATACACTGTAAGGAGTTTCTGGTTTGTTTCAGCTTGAGATGATCCCAAACTTTGGACACGTCCTGTCGTCTTCTCTTTACCCCCTTTTCTCTCTCTATTTTTCAACCCCCGCCATCAATACCTGTTTTTATTTTGGAGTGTAGTGTACCTCAGTTACTCGAGTCTTGATGGATTTCTTTTAGCATTATAAAATGATATAATAACTAATGTACTAATGACAATAGTGTGTCTCGTTTATGCATTTGCATTTATGTTTTAGCTTGTAATGAACAGAAATCACTGACTGTCTTTAATCGGGATGATCTACTGTAGTTTGGTACTAGTTTGCTGTCAACTATAACATCACAAACCTTTATCAAATGTAGTGATTAATAAATACAGAGCAGTAATAAGACAGAAAGGAACAAAGCACTCCTTATAGTCTTGCCATTGGCTCCAACGGTTGTGGCTTTATGACTCCATAGTTGTATAACTTGCTCACTAGAGTACTTATTAAACGCATACAAGAGCAGTAGCGCTGGAAGGCCCGGAGGCAGCTTTGACATCACATTCATTTTAAACATCCATTTCATTTCAATTTTATTCGTCGCAGCCTGTGCTGTGTCTCACCGCTGTCCACACAGCAGCTGCTAGATGGGGCATTCAATCTTGTGTTCATCTCTGGGACAGGGGCAAAAGGATGGACAGATCAATAAGAATACAGCGTGGCAGCCAGACACATTGGAGGCAGGGGATGGCTGCAGGTGCTCGTATGAGCTCAGCATAAATCAAAAGTAGAAATGTTACAAGCTAAAGCCAGTGCTAAGGGAGCTGGGACCGCCCCAGACTGTGAGGGCCGACGTTAATCAAATGTAAAATGAAAAGTAGGAAAATCACAGCTTCTTTTTTGCTTGAGGTCTGTGAAGTCGGTCTGGCTGTTTTGAGACTGTAGCACTGTAGTCACATGAAGATTGCATCTTATGACCATTTTTCATTCATTTATTTTCAGTAACCGCTTATCCTGTTGGGGGTCCCGGGGAGCTGGAGCCTATCCCAGCTGACATTGGGCAAGAGGCAGGGTACACCCTGGACAGGTCGACAGACTATCACAGGGCTGACACATAGAGACAGACAACCATTCATGCTCACATTCACACCTACGGCCAATTTAGAGTCACCAATTAAGCTAACCTTGTGAGTGGTGAGTGGAAGCTGGAGTACACAGAGAAAACCCCCGCTGACATGAGAGGACATGCAAACTCTGCACAGAAGGGCTTCTAGGGTTCTAACTCCCCATCCCAGGTTTGAACTAGGGATCCTCTTGCTGTCTGCTAATGCTAATTAGCTTATCTCCTGCTAATGCTGCCAAGGCTAACTACTACACAACCTTGCCGTCTGGTTTTTGACTGCTGGCTGGATGCAAAATGAAATCTGAAGATGTCCTCTTGGACTCACAATTACAACGAAATTGACAGATTAATTCTTAATTAAATAACTGTAAGTCACAACCCTAATGACAAACACTCCAAGGACATAGGTTTGCATATGGACAGTAGAGACATGTCCCTTTTTTGAGAGGACGAAATTATCTTTATCGATATTTAAGCAAACTCATTTGCATTATCCTCATTCTAGGGACAGTGCATTTTACTTTACACCAGGATGATCAGGTATTATTCCTGATTGATCATTTTCACTATAAACTGGTTCATAAAACTCAACCAGAACCCCCGCCAAACATTTGACCCCACCAGCGTTGAAATGAAACCTACGCCCTTGTAATGCTCTGTCAAGGTCCTTTCAACTATGCAGTATAAAATTACTGACACAAACAGGGACCAGATTTTCTTCCTATTTTTCCTGACATTCAAATGTCATTGTTAAATCAGTGACAAAATACAAAGAACGCAGGAAATATCATCACTCAGTCCTTGGTGAGCTGGGGTGCCACCGTGCAGCTGTGTACGTCATTATTTGACCCAAACAAAACCTGCGGCTAGCCGACAGATGTTATCATGCCCCGGTCCTTTCCTGCAGGAACAAAGCAGCTCTCTGAGAGCGGCTGCTTATATACTCCCACCAGCGCTAAAAACAAACAGTTGTAATGAAACAAGAAGACATGGAGAGTGGAGTTTCAAAGAAAACAGGTTTGAGGCCTAGCCCTGGGGGTTTTCTTTAAGACACACTATTGAGGGGGCTATGCGTCACTGCTCACTCTGTGTGTGTGTGTGTGTGTGTGTGTGTGTGTGTGTGTGTGTGTGTGTGTGCGTGGAAGGAGCAGGAGGTCATCTGGCTTTGATTTCTTGGCTGTGGCTTTTGTGAAGGGCCACAACTTAATGAGTAACCCCTTTGAGATTGTGATTTCCAAAAGGTGTGTTGACTTATCCAAGAAAATTACGCTCATTCTCAGAAGGTCTCAGACTCTGTCAGCTGTTTTTAGTTCAGCCACCTCCCTTGTGGTCTGGGTTAAGGAAATAACACAGGGTACATCTCAAACGTTATGAGAATTACCTCTCATTAGCAGCATAGCATGATGATGACGATATTCATCTCAGGGGGGAATTGCTCGTGATGATGATGGTGATTAGAATTGCCACGATGACGTATATGAGGAGGTATACAAACAGATTAGGAAGGCTTAGGCTGGGAGAGGGAGTCCCCTCACACACACACACATACGTGTGCAAATACCTGGCAGGATTTAGAAATATTACGTCTTATACAGTATTATAATTCCAGCTAATGCTTACCAGGAAACACGAGGGTAAAGGAAGGTGAATGACTTGTCTTTATTTGTAATGTTTTATTTAGGCAAAGACAAAGCTGTAGAATACAAACCTTTTGTAGCTTAAACATTTCACTTTTCATTGATAATTTTTTTGTTTCTGCTTTTCTCATTTGTCCAGTCTTATTGTTGCATTGTGTCAGACATCCTTTACATCCAAGCATTTTTATAACCACTGTTTAGTCTGCGTATTTCACCTTCCTCTGTATTTTTGCTTGCACTGATTTATCATGAATGCAATTGTACAACGCTTCCTTAGAGGAAATACACTCCCACTTGCACAACCGTTAACTGTTACACTTCTCATCCATCCGGTATGACAGACTCTCACATTGCAGGGTGTAGAATAACACTCTCTCAGCAGGAAAGGAATGAGCGCGGACAATGGCGGAATATTTGTGACAGCGCTGAATATCTACACTTAATTTCCACTTTCCATATACCACTTAACGGGATACACACAGCCAACACCGGCCGGCCCCCTATTGCTGACTGTTACGCGGGGATTTTGTTCTTACCAGCAGCACAATCAAGCTGCAAAGATCCTTTTTCATGTTCTCTCAAATGTGACTTTATTGGGTTGAGATTAGGGGACTCGGTGGGTTGATCTGCAGGGCGCTGAAGTAAACTAAAGTTAACTTAATTTTCCTGTAACATCTTGACAGTATAAACATATGGAGTGTAAAGTGTCCCTATGCATTTACATCAGCACCACCACCAATTAGTAATTTAACACCTGCAAGAAGAGATGCATGCTGTTGGCGCTAATTTCAGACCCTGGCACGCATGCATCATGATCTTGATGCACTGAACCAGGGCTGCATGATATGAGGAAAATATGCAATAATGTTGAATATTGCAATAAGAATATGACTTGAAATAAATAAACAGATGTTTAAGTATAGTTGTTGACTCAGATATGCAAAGTACCTGTGGTTGTGCCTCGTCGCCTCTCCCGTATGCAAAATATTGCCAGACGACATGCTTTTTTTTAGGCACCAGTTCCTCTCTGACATTTAAACTTTTGTCTGCACTCATGTTTTCACATTTTTCTCCTGTGGTACAGCATCACTAGTCTGACAGCGCAGACACTCCAATCCAGCGATTGGTTGTTGATCAGCGTTGGGTTGATGGGCATCTGTTGCCCTAGTTTTTGCATTGTGACCTGCACCGTTGGCACTAGTTAGCCCTCGTTGGCCTGTGTCGCCTGTGGGGTTTTTTTGGTCGATTCAACTTGTTGAACCAGCGTTGGAGCCAGTGGAATCCTTTGGTGAGAGAGAGCACTCTGATGGGCAGCTCAGCTCGGTGAACAAGAGGAAAATATGAGGTGAGAAGAGCAAAGAAACAGCTCAAGTCGAAGCAGGTACAATGTTTTTAGCCATTAAGCTAAACAAAAACTTTTCATAACTGTGTGATTATTCTCTAGTGCTTGGTAAATATCTTTTGTTCTTTCAACACTGGGTTGAACTGGCTCACTAGCATCTTGAATCCATCCTTTCGGTCTTTTGGTTTCCGTTGGGTATGGTCTGGTATGAAGAGTTATGTATGTTCACACAAGCGCAGAACATACATGCTAGTTGGCTGCTGTGGTTTTTGCGATGTGTTCAAGTGCAACTTTTTGGCAAGACACATGCGACGTGAGGCATTGCATCAATTGGCCTTGGTTGCCACTAATACTCTGATGTCAGTTTGGTGTGTCTGGGCCTTAATAAACCTCACACACTTATGTGCAGACTCTGGCCTTATCAGATGATGCGTAACAGCAAAGGCTCTGTCAGATTGGCCAGAGAGTTAACTGCACATATCTGACCTAATAACACCTACTAACAGTATTGCAATCATGTTCAATGTGTTTATCTACAAATTGACATTGCAATTATAAAAAAAACGATATATTATGCAGCTCTACACTGAAGTCGGAAGAGTTGCTCTGCATTGCTCTACTCCACAGTTCCACTTTAGTTATTTGCATTCATTATTTGCATATTTGTGGCACACCTATCAGCCTGAATGTGCCATTTCTCCTGAGACCATTTAGCAACATAGGTTTTTCCTTTATCCGTGTTTGTTTTTTCCAGGATATTTTGCTCTCCGTGGCAAAATCAAAACACTAGTGCAGCAATCCCAGAGTGCAAGAAGACGCAGACGAGAAATCTATGACATGCTGCTGTTTTATTACTCTCAACAGTACAGTAGACACAGCTGAGGTGTCAGATGTGTTATTTTTTTAATTCAAAATGGAAGTCATAATAGTTGGCACTTGGATTTGCAGTTTGTTTTCAGCCTGCAAATGTTTACATGTCAGGCTAAAATTCCTATCAGCTCTTTTTTGCAATCTTCTTGCACCTGGGGGTGAAAGTTGTTTGTGTATTTAATAAGCTGCATATGAGAGTGCAGTATCATTAAGACAGCCCCCTGTGACGCCAGTGTTCCCTGTCTGTGTTTTGAGGAACATCTTAACCTGGATTACCTGAACTGCAGGCGAGGACACCTTTGGCTCTCACTGGCAGGGTATCCCTTCCTCCCACACACACACACATACACACACACATTGTACCGACGTGGACACACACTCAGTGAACTTCTCTGTAAGCATGTGGCCTTGGCTCTCACACACTCTCACCACCGTGGTGATGTCATCAGGGTTTTAATGAGGGATTACTCTGACATCACTGGGACTACTGCCAAGTTAAACCTATTAGCTTCACCATGTGCTTGCGGTGCACTACTGCAAGAACTGTGTGTCCATTTGGGATATGCAAGAGCCTATTGAGGGGAATTGTGCAGTCCATTGGTGTCTGCATTCCGTTATCATCCATCCATTCATCTCTCCATTAATGTGTCCATCAAGAAGCTGTCTTGGTTTGCCGGCCAAGACGGTGTCTGATGGCCGTTACTGAGTGCTCACTGTGTGGTGTTCAGTTAAGAGCAGACCTTCAAAGAGCTTAGCAGGACTGGTCTGAAGCCCTGATAATGAGAGGCGGTAGTCATGATATTATTACTCAACGTGTACAGCAAGTACACACGCAAACTTGTGTGCTCTTCACAGACACACAATCACACACAGGCACAAGAGGGGATATCAAAATAGATATTTCATGTGGAGGGTTTGTTGTGCTCTCCTGTGCCCAACTTGGCAAAACAAAATCCATTTACTAATTTGCTTTTGAGATTAATGGCCAAAACTGTGACCACAGTTGTTTTTGTTGGTGTTTGAGCATTTGGTGTGTGTGAGTGTTTGTTCTGGTGACTTTGTATGTGTGCTGCGGTTGACTGTTTTAAACAATATGTGAGATATCAACCCCCGCTTACACATGATAACAGGTACATGACTGGAAGCAGCACTTATACAACACTGCTTTTAATTGTGGGTGTTTTGTTTTTAAATTGGTTTAAGAATTATTAGTTTTTTAAGATATACTTTGGTTTATTAAAGCTACAGTTAGTGATTTTCATATTTGCTGAAACTGTCAAAAAATTGTCTCCCTCCTCTTATTGCCTGTAATGCCAGAGGGCGGTGCTTGGTTTTCAATGTTTTCAGACACACTAAAATATGTTTCTAAAAACATTTGGGCATTGCCATAACAGAAACTTGATTCATATGTGATCAGTGCTGCCTCATTTGACATTTTGACTGCAGCAATGAATGATGATTGACATGATTGACAGCTGCAGCCCTGATTGGTTGTTTTCATTCACATGCAATAAGGCCATTACAGTCAGACAACTCACATTTTAAATGTTTATTTCAGCAGCAGAATATAGTTAGAATTTGGTGTCTAGACTCTGACCTCATTGCTTCCCACAGATATGTTATTCCCCCCTTAGTCGGAGCCTGCAGGTGGATGCTGGGGTGGAGGTGGGGCTGAAAGAGCGAGCAGCAGTACTGTTGCAGGGCAGCAGCAGCATAGACAATGCAAAGGGAGAGCTGGGAAGATTTTGCAGCTTTAATAGACCGCCAAATTGAGAGGGTGTGTTTTGTAGATGACATATGGAGAGCTCAAATTGACTGCCTGAACTAGCTTGCAGGTGTTGCTCCATTATATGCAACAAGGAGGCAAATAAATTTTTTTTTTTTTTATGTGTAGATGTAGTGACAGTGTCAAGAAATAGGCCAGAATTTTTTTTTCTTACCAACTTTTTTCCAATTTTACCAACTATAGTTTTAACACATTTCTTTTATTATTGAGAATGAAGAAAGAGGTATTTAATAATACTGAAATAATTAGTCAAAAAATCAGTTGGTTGATGGATAAAAAATGAATCGTAAAGATGCAACAGCAATCAAGCTGTGAAGATGCTATGCTTCACTTTGCTTCTTATCTTTCTAAGTGACATAAACATTTTAGCATGTTATGGTGGGGTAGGATTGAGCACAAGATAGATGCTCGCCGGACCATCGTGGTGAAGAAGGAGCTGAGCCAGAAGGTAAAGCTTTCGATTTAGGTCCATCTACGTCCCAACCCTCACCTATGGTCAAGAGCTCTGGGTAGTGACTGAAAGAATGTGGTTGCGGAAGTGGCCAAAATGAGTTTCCTCCATGGGGTGGCTGGGCTCAGCCTTAGAGATAGGGTAAGGAGCTCTTACATTCTGGAGGGAGCTCGGAGTAGAGCCGCTGCTCCTTGGCGTCGAAAGGGGTCAGTTGAGGTGGTTAAGGCATCTGATCAGGATGC
This sequence comes from Epinephelus fuscoguttatus, assembly GCF_011397635.1. Lineage (NCBI taxonomy): Eukaryota > Metazoa > Chordata > Actinopteri > Perciformes > Serranidae > Epinephelus > Epinephelus fuscoguttatus. The sequence goes on along the minus strand of NC_064757.1, from coordinate 27,700,525 downwards.
CTCTTGGGTGCCTCTGGGTCAGACCCAGAACAGGCTGGAGGGAATATCTCATCTGGCCTGGGAATGCCTTGGGGTCCCCCAGAAGGAGCTGGAAAGCGTTGCTGGAGAGAGGGACATCTGAGGTGTTTTGCTTGGCCTGCTGCCCCCGTGACCCAACCTCAGATAAGGGGATGAAAATAGATGGATGGATGGTATTGGATGGCATAACAAGAAATTTGAGGATGTAACCTTTTGTTTAGGGAAAATGAGATTGGAATTTTTCAAGTTTTAAAAGCATTAGATTTTTAAAATTTTCTATGAGGCTCCTACAGACAAGTGCAGACTCCTAGTGCCTGTTCCTGAGACACAAACCTTCAAGTCTGCATGGAATCTGTATTTTTGCACATCAGCATGTTTTGACTAGAACAGTAATTAACATATAACTCAATGAGAATAATTGATGGATCAATCCATAATGAAAAAAATGTTCAATTTTGCCTCTTTGCACTGTTTGGCTGGTTTGTCAGTTTTCTGATGTGGATGTGAGTCAAAGAACTGTGCTGACACAAGTGTTTCTTTGCCTCTGAGCCACATTTCTTCATGCTGGTCTCAGTACATGATTCTCACATTCATACTGTCCAGCATCACTTCAGTCTTAACACGTCACGACACACTCATGTTTGTCAGTGTACGCACACAGATGCACACATACACTTGCAGTACACACTTGCAAAGCACAAGTAGGAGCTTTTGTTGGTCTTATCTTCAGCGGTCACGCTTTTCCAGACTTTTTTTTCCTTTGATTATTTTGTGGCGGGGGCTGCTTTCTATTCTCCTTTGTGCTCTTGTGAGTCTGTGAGACAAACAATAGTTCAGCCAGCTTAAATCCTCTCTCCAGTCTGTGAGTCAGCTGGATGTATAAATAGAGCACAGGTAAGGCATGCATGGCTGCTGTGAGTGGTTAATTTCTTGGCATGAACTGCAGTCACATCCCAGTATGAAGTGTTTGGGTTGGTCATATTGAGGGTATGTTAACATGTGCATCTTTAAACTTCAAGTAAAACAATCAGTGCTGATAGCCTCACTCCATCTCTCCATCCTTGACCCTCTGCGAAGCCCGCTGTCATCCTCATTTTCTCATTACACAATCTGCCGCTGGATCCTTAGCAACTGAAGGCTGATTGGTTGTCAGGACCTACCTGTCCCTTTTGAATTCTGCCGGGTCACCATGGCAACCACATTATAAACATGAATCTAACGGGGGACTGTGAAGGCAGGCAGGAAGTGAGGCGAAGGAATGGCTCCTTGACACACATAATAACAGCTGTTTTGAAACAGCATTTCATTTACACAAATATAGCGCTGCATGCATCTCTATTGTTGTCTCTTAATCACATTACCTTTGCTGATTTACATACTTGAAAACAAATATCCAGTCATTGTAATCATATTATTCGGCAGTGGAGGTGCAGTTGCCATGGCACTAGGCTGCAACAGCAGCTTTAAGCCACAGTTATACCTTGTTTCTCTTCATGCTGTATCACACTGTTGCCCTTTGCTTTCATATACACAATGAACAAAAATTTAAATGCAAAACTTTTGTTTTTGCTCCCATTTTTCACAGGTTTACATTAAAGACTCAATAAATATATTTCTCTCAAATTTTGCTCATGAAGCTGTTAGTGAGCACTCCTCCTTTTCCAAGATAATCCATCCACCTGACAGGTGGATGGTATCAAGATACTGATTAAACAGCATCATAGCTATACCATGGGATAGTCACAATAAAAGGCTGCCCTAAAATGTGCGTTTTGAATACACAACACAAGGTTGAGACAGCGTGCCATTGACATGCTGACTGCAGGAATGTCCATCAGAGCTGTTTCCTGTGAACTGAATGTTCATTTCACTTCCAGAAGACATCTCCAATGTCGTTTCCATGAATTTGGCAGTACATCCTCACAGCCTCACAACCGCACATCTTATGTTGATGAACTGCTGTCAGGTCAAGACCCTGGTGAGGGCGATGAGCATGCAGATGAGTGTCCCTGAGATGGTGTCTGCAGAAATTTCCTGGTTGTGCAAATCCATTATTGCAGACAGTCTTGCAGGTGGTATCGATTTGAGAGAAACATATCCATTGAGTGCATAAAAAAGTCTTCAATCTTTACTTTAAACCTGCGGAAAATGGGAACAAAAACTGAAGTGTTGTGTTTTTGTTCAGCGTACAATTCATTTAGCTCACACAAAGCTGCTTTCTTGATGTGCGGATCAACTGTTTAACCTAAAAGCTTGGTACAAAGCAAATCCCTCCCCTCCCTGTCGCTTTGTGTGTTTGTCTCCGGACAAAGCTTTTAAACTGAGGGCCAACTGAATCAACTGCCACCATTGTCCTTCCTGTATCTCTTAATTCCTCACAGCCCATCTTGAGATTTGTCTTCAGAGAGAAGGAGTGTGAAAACAGTCACTGCTGTTGTTGCGTGGATGTCATCCACTTTTGTAAGATTATCTCATTCACTGGATCAGTGTCTTCTTTCAAACTGCTGCCCCTCTGTCATTACAGCACACACACCTTATGTGTGAGGTCGGAGGCAAAGCTCAAATGACAATACTGCAGCTAATAAGGTTAGACATTGAACATCAATACCTTTGGTACTGATCAAAATGTGTCTGTTGCACCAAGTATTAAAAAAACTATCAAGTACTGACAGCTAGCATCAATTGTCTGGTTAGATTTATGTTCGTCCTTACTTATATTTGATCAAATAGTTCCTGTTTAAATCAAAATGTTGTCTAATAGTGCTTCTCAAGACTAGGATTTTAATGATACAACTTTATTTCTCCCAATATTGATCAGTGTTCGACCGACATCTTAGTGTCGGTTGAACTAACAGCTAGTTTTTGGTAAACTCAGGCTGTTGTTGTCTGAAGTCTGTGGCCCGACAGTGAAGACAGGTCTCCAACCCAGTGGTTAAAGCATTGTTATTGACGAGATATGACATTGTCAAACGTGCATTTTAGATGTATGAGATGTATAGCTACACTTTAAAATAACAAACTTGCACCCCAATACAAAACAAAGATTTCAACTGAAAACAGTAAACTTCAGTTGCGTTTTAGCCGATCGGTTACACGATAGTGGCGTTTTGGGTGCCTGAAAATGCAACGTTTTGAAAACAGGTTCCAGGGTGCAATATTTTGGAAGCGGCTCCGTCTCCGTTGTCATGTAAACTTGTAATTTGCAGTTCCTCTGAAAACGGAGACTTTTCGCACATGCGCATTGCACTTCCAGTCACTAGATTGCCGCTCGTAGAAGGAAGTGTAAGCGTCACACCGCCAACTACTGGCCTGGCATGTATACTGCAGCATTTTTGGTCATTTTTTCGGATCTGTGTGCGCGGCGATTGTTATCAAAATGTTGTTGTCTAAATGCGGAACTTTTTTCAAAATGAAAATGAGAAACAATTCTGTTTTCAGTGGATCGTTTTCGTGTAAACATGGCCCAAGACTTAATCGATTTCTCTTGATAACTTAGCTGTTTCACGCCACATATGTGACATGGGTTTTCTATCAGGAAGTTACTCTGAACAAACATTATTATTCGGTCTATTATTGTGGCACTACCATGACAGAGTGGATGTAACTAATGGAGGAACCAGTGAATTCTAATATGACAGATAAAGACAGTGTATTTAATATGGATCGGTCACATTATGAATAGCCATTACAAACTGTGAGATCAGATCTAACGTTGAAATTTCAGGGAAAGGTCTGGAGAAAAACATGGTCTTAATATCAGAATTGTAAAGTTACAGTATCAGTGCCAACACCCAGGAATTCTATCAGCACTAATATTGGAAAATTCCTAACCCCACTACTAACTAACGACTCTTTTGTTTCAGTGTTTTACCTTCACTTGCCCTTGTCTCTCACCAGTCATCTTTCACTGACTTATCTTCATGTTCAGCTGGTCTCTCTTTTGTCTTTACTTCTAGTTATCTAACACTCCAGTCTCCAACCTCCATTCTCCATCCTCCATCCTCCCTATACCTCTATCCCAGTCCCAATCTGTCAGGCTACATCCATCTTAAGCCCCTAACAGGGTGGCTGACCCTGCCAGTCATGAGAGAAGAGCGCTTCACAAAGCCCTCCCCGTCTCTCTGGCGCTCAGCCAGTCAATTATCTGTTTATGCACTTTTGTACTTAACCTGTGGAGTCTGCATGCCTGCCTGCTCATTCCTATCACTGATTACTCTATTCAGCTTTTTTTGCTCGTGTTACCTCTCATGCACAGTTTATTTTTATGCAGCAGTAAAAGAGATTGATTAATTGTTATATAACTCTATTGAAAATGTTGGCTTTTCATTTATATGGCTTGGTTCTCTTTAGAATATGATTTGCAATATATCAATGAAAATAAGAATACACAGTTGAACTGTATTACTCACACCTTGAATTTGAAAAGGTGTTGCTGCTTGTATGTACACGTTTGAGCATTCAGATACAGTGGTTCTGGTTTCATGGCTTTGAGCCTCAGGGACACTGAATGACGACAGTAGCTCCGTCACCTGGCGCTCTGTCACAGCTCGTCGCTGCCGCTGACAGTGTGTGGCCGACTCAGACAGCCAGGCAAACATATGCTTGTGTTAAAGGTTGTGTGCATGTCAGAGTGAAACCTTGTGGTGTTGATCTGCAAGTGCATTTCATCTGGCTGTACATGTTGTGGTGTGTGCTTGTAATGCCTGCACTCAGTCAGCACTTGTGTGTGTGTCTCTGTGTGTTGTGTGTGTGTGTGTGTGTGTGTGGGTGCTCATGTGGTGATGTTCAGATGTTCAGCGCGAGTGTTGAAGCCTGTTGTGTCTGTCGTTGCGTCTGTGATTTTGACAGCCTCCCTGTCCACCCAGGAGCTGTTGTCACATGCTGGCTGCTTCTGTCAGAGCTGAGCAGAAGCCGTAACTCCGCAGAGATTCACGGCTCTGTGTGTTTGAGCTGCTGATGGTTGAGCTCTTGGAACTGCATTCTCTCTGCAGAGCGGATTGCCCTCTGCTGGCAGCCGAGGACAGTTAAGAGATTTGTCAGTTGGAGTTATTTAGCTTTTATCTTGATAGTGTCTGAAAACATTACTACACAGCAACAAATTACATTAATCATATTTGAAAGATCATAAATATTCATGTCCATATGTCCCCTTCCACTTATAGCTCTTAATATTATGACACCCAACCTACAACACAGCTGTTGCTTCATTTTCAGATATTAGTACATATATCTGCTTTACATTCTGGTTGTTGTTCTGGCTCGGACTGCAATTAAAAGTTGACGTGCATGTTTTTTTTTTATGATACAAGGTTTTGTCCTGCTGGCTTCACATTGTTTATAGTGGTACTCTGCTCCCACCTAGTGGTGGAAATGAGCTATAACCAAGGTTGGACAGTGAGATGCGAACTGGTGGGGAACTTAGATTGGTTTGATTCAGTGTTATTAAATACAATTTGACTTTTTTCTCAAAATAATGTCCTGATATGATTTAACTTGGTCATCTTGTTTTTGGTTTCATGAGTATTTCAAATATTATTTTAACGTGAAATAGTTTTACAGTGTATGCACTGTAATATTGATGCTTGATTTTCTGTATCCCACTGTTGTGCTAATCAGCAGATAGTTTGACATGTACTTTATGTGATATTTTAGCTACATGAAGAAAAATTTATCCTTATTCTTCAAGGTTTTCCAGTCGTTTTTGCTCGTATTACTTTGCCGTCTAAACAGGTCAGTGAATGGTGTTAATCAGGTGTTGACTAACCCCAAGTTTAGCACTGTCAGATATGGTTCCCAGTTTTGGACATATTGGTACCAGTGCCTTGTTCATTGATTTTTTTCTTTTATATCTTTGTGTGTTTTTAAATGTTGTATGTGCTTTTATGGACCCCAAGTCTGTTCAATAAACTTGAGTGATTGACTAATTCCTGTTGAATATTGGAGGATATACCTTGAAATCAGTGAATGTTATACAGTATGCTCTACTCATGTTAAGAGTGTGAGCTTACCTCTCACACCGTAACTTATATTACTTTTAGATGAGAGCTCGTGATTCAGTGACACTCCCTACAATTTTAAAAAATAGATAGAAATTGATGAATGGATGATTCAATACCATTTTTGATACCACTTGGGAATTTAGTTAGCAATGTTGCCTCACAGCAAGAGGGTTCAAGTCCACCAGCTGGCCAGTGTACCTCTGTGTGGAGTTTGCATGTTCTCCCCATGTCAATGTGGGTTTTCTCCAGGTACTCCAGCTTCCTCCCACAGTCCAAAGACATGCAGGTTAATTGGTGACTCTAAATTGGCCATAGGTGTGAATGTGAGTGTGAATGGTTGTCTGTCTCTATGTGTCAGCCCTGTGATAGTCTGGTGACCTGTCCAGAGTGTACCCCGCCTCTCGCCCAGTGTCAGCTGGGATAGGCTCCAGCACAACTGCGACCCTGTATCAGGACAAGCGGTCATGGAAAATGAATTAATGAATGAAAATCGGAAGATAAATATGGCTAGACTGTAACATGATATTGAGCACTTTTCTTTTCTTGGTTAGTAGCAGAGAGCAGCAGAATTACTTTAGAAAACATTAATACCCTGCAAAAAAACAAACCCTTTTTTTTACATGAATGAAAACAAGTGAAAGACAAAACAAAACTGTGCGGCAAATCTGAGCAAATGAGATGAGTGATGAGAAGACAGCACTGTGAGTGAGTGAGTGAGTGAGTGAGTGAGTGAGGTGACGAGGCTATGGCAGCACTGCAGCGGTGTGTGTGTGTCTGTGTGTGTCAACTTACTGTTGTATAGAAGAGATAGTGAGGAAGTAGTATCAATAGTAACCATACTGGAGAAAATAAGAATTGAAACTGTATCTAGTATCTAGAATTGATATGTTTCGAAAAATAGATATTTTTGACAGCACTGCTAACAACAAAATGATTGCCACTTACACACACCTCACCAACAATCTCAGAGATCACCCAAGACCGCTGAGAAAACTCGAAGATTTGCTGTTACCTGAGGTGAAATTGCTCTTCCTCACTGCACACTAATATCTCCTGCACCTGTCAGGTAAAGAGTATTCCTTCCTGAGATATATTAAGTCCAAAAATAGATCAGTTTGTGTCAGCCAGTGTGCAATAATAGTTTTTACCACCAATTTTACCTACTGGCAGTGTGCATGGAGAAGCAGGCAGTGTGGAGGATAAAAACTAAAAAACATTTGATTCTTGTGGCTGTCACTGCAGACTCTTGATATTTATCAGAGACAAAAGATGAATTAGTTTACTCTACCTCTGCACTTTGATCTTCCTCTCCCTGCATCTCTCTCCACACTCACTCTCCTTCTCCATCTTTTCCCCGATCAAGTCACACCCACATTACACCCTCTCCTCTGCCACTCTCCTCACACACCCCTCCCTCCCTCCCTCCCGTCTACCGAGATAGCTTTATCAGGCTCGTCCCTCTCTCTCCCTACATCTGTCTTGGCACAGTTGTGTGTGTGTGTGTGCGGCAGTGGTTGAGTGCCTCACCGAAATGAGTTTGCCTGTGAACTCAGATTATCTGTCTTTGGAGAGGATAGCCCGCTACCGCCACGCCTGCTCCAACGGCTCACCCTACGCCACGAACAAGCCCATCGACATCAAACCCCGTGGCAGGAGAGGGTAGGATTGCTCTCTGGGAGTCAAACTGTGTGTGGTAGGAAAGGGGGGGCAGTGAGGACAGATGATGTGGACTTAATGCAAATGTTCTGTCTTTAGGGTTTGATTTTATAATATTCAAACATTGCTCTCATGTGAAAAGTTGAGGGCAAGAAGACAACTCAGGAGAAAACCTTAAGTGAAACCGAACTTCAGCTGAGCTTAAAATCAGTCTTTCTTATTGCTCTTTGAGTGCAAACTGTAACTACATAATGTGAAAGTGTGGGTTTATGTTATTTGATTATGATTTGCATGAATGTACAAAGTCTGTGTGTTCTCTCTTATCAGAGCATTAGCTGATGAATAGCTCCACCTGGACAACACTGAGCTGGAGCAGTGTTCACAGCTGAGCGTTGTGTAAATGGCGGTTGCTTGGTGGCTGGTTGTGTTGTTAGAGCGCTTTCAAAGCTGTAGTTCTGCTGTTTACTCTGCTAAACCTATGGTGTCGACCTGAAGTGAGCGTAATTGTGCGCGTTTGTGTCTCTCTCTGTGAGGAGCAGCTATTTTGTTTGCACAAAACATTGTTGAGAGAGCCAGGTAAATGATAAATAAGCAGGTTTCAGTCGGTCATCATCTAAAGCATCAAGGTGATCAAGGGGACAAGTCCACTGACGACAGCAGAGCGTACGCTAATCATCGGAGCACTCTGTGTCCATTAAGGCTCACACAGAAAATGTCAAGACCTTGTTAGGCCCATTTTCATACTGCACTTCTCTGGCTAATATGTACTCAGCGACCACAGACAAAACAAAAATGGGCTATCATCTGTGATTTGTGTGTGTGTGTCTGTGTGTGTCTGTGTGTGTGTCTGTGTGTGTGTGTGTGTGTGTGTGTATGTGTGTGTGTGTGTCTGTGTGTGTGTGCGCGCAAAAACTTGAAAATGTGAACGTGTGTTTGTGTCTCCTATAGTATTTGAGTATGAAGCAGCGGTAATGGCTGCTGGCGTCTGTAGACATATAGATATGGATGGAGCCTTGTCAATACTGTGGACCAGCCATCTGTGCTCACTGCCTGCTCCGTAGTTCAATGCTATTTATATCAGCGTTTACTGAGTGTGTTTGTCTGCACCATATAGTGAACCCGGCTCATGAATAGGTCTTTTTTTTTTTTTTAAACTAAATCAATAATTTTGTCAATTCTGTGGTCACTTAATCTATGCAACTGGTTTTTATGACAAGAAGTATACCACTTTGACCACTAGGTGTCAGCAGTGTCTCTCTCTAGGTCGCACAGAGTAATCATAGAATTAAGTAGTGCTTATTCGATGTGCAGTAATTGTTTTGCAAAGTTAACATTAATACAATAAACAAAGCCTGCAATGAATTTATTGGCAGTTATCTTCAGTTACTTGATGCAATCATTCAGTAATTTATTTGGTTTTATTGGGCTTTTACTGAAAAAGTTTTCCCCCAAAAATTAAAATCTGAACTCAAAAGACAGAAACAGAAAATCTATCGGTATGTTAAACATGTTAATGTACTGTATAAATGTAAATGCTTAAAAATAGGCCTGCAAGTAATGATTAATTTCATTATTTATTCATCCGCAGTTTATTTTCATAATAAATTAATTAATCGTTTAGTATATAAAATGTAAAAAAAAAAAAAAAAAGAAAAGAAAAGAAAAACAGCAAATTTGTTACAATTAAGAAGCTGGAACCAGCAAATGTTTTCACATATTTGCTTGCAAAATACTGGAAATGATGAATCAATTATCATAATTGTTGTTGATTGATTCTTTCAATCCACTTATTGATTAATTGACTACTTGTTGCAGCTCTAATCGGGAAGATATATCTGTTTAATAGGACTCAATGTTTCCTATTGTATGATGGTTTGGCTTCAGGTTGTTATTGGTTTAATTTTTAATAAGACGCTTTGTCACCTCTGACAGAAAAATATCTGTGTTGTTGCTATTTTTTTCGGGCATATGGGTAATTAAAATTGATTTCATGCTGAATATATGATTAGATTCTGACTTGTGGGCAAAGTAACATTTGCCTCCTGCAACTTCAACCCAGTTTGAGCAGCACCAGGTTCACTTTATCCGTTTGTGTATTACTCCTCTGCTTCCTGCAGATGGCAGCAGTGTAGCCTAAAAGTGAATAATCATAATGTGTGAGTGTGTGTTTATGTGAATGGATGCTTGTGCTTGTGGGCTACTTTGTTTCTACAAGAGACAGCAGAGAGAGGAAAAGAAGAGTCAGTGGTGTAGGTTATCGTCTTGTATTGGTTATACTCAAGGGAGACGGTTTCTGACTGATTAAAGGGATAGTGCTCCCAAAAATAAAAATTCAGCCATTATCTGCTCACCCATATACCGAGGGAGGCTCTGGTGAAGTTTTAGAGTCCTCACAACACGTACAGAGATCTGAGGGAGAAGTGGATAGCAGCACAACTGTCAATGGCTGACGGCGACCCAGATTAAAACGTCCAAGAACACAGAATAGAAACCACAAAATATCTGCATACTGCTCATCCGTAGTGATCCAAGTGTCTTGAAGCCCTGACATAAAAAGTTGTTTGGAAAAACGTCATTTGAACTCTGTTTTTAGCCTCATTGTAGCCTGTAGCTCTAACTACACTAATCTTTTCTGACCATAGCCTGCCAAAACTTCCTGTAAATGTCCTGAAAGTCTGGACCATCCAAAAAATGTTTTCATACCAGAAACAAACCGAACTGTTCGCTTTGATCTAGACTGAGACCACGTCTTTTTGTCAGAACAATGTGCGGCTGTTTGGTCCAGACTGTGGTTCAGGGGAGGTGTCACACCTGTAATGTTGTTTCAAACATTGTTGGCTTTTTGTTGATCAAACTTAAAAGTCCTGATGTCTGGACTTTAGTAAAGCAGTTGTGAAGTGCCCCAAGACCCAAATTCTGAAGCTTGAAATTATGTGAAGTGGTACAGTAAACAGCATCTTTCTAGTCTTCTGACCACTCAAAGCACTACTGAGTCACATTCACACACACATTCACACACTGGTGGCTGAGGCTACCATACATGGTGCCACCTGCTACTCAGTAACCATTCACATGCTCTCACACAACGATGGAACAGCCATTGGGATCAAGTTGGGGTTCAGTATCTTGCCCAAGGATTCTTCGAGGAGCCGTGGAGCGAACCGCCAATCTTCCGATTGGTGGATGACCCGCTCAGCCTCTGAGCCACAGTCGCAAATATCTGTCTTTACAGTCAAATGATGTGCTCTAAATGTTTTAATTCCCTAAATATTGAAATCAGTATGGTGACATGGGATGATGAATGCTTGCTCAGGTCTTGTCATCATGCTGTCTGTTGTGTTTTCATTTGGGATTTGTGCGGTTTCAAGGCAGATGCAAGAGTTTTCTTTAGGAAAACTCTTTTGTTGTTCTTTCCTTGACCGCATGGAATGTGCAGACCATGGTAATAGGATTAGTTTCAGCACTTTGACCAAGCTATAAACTCTGTCATTCTGCCATGCTACACTGAAAGCATTAGATGTGCCTATTCAACTCACTTCAAGTGCTCCACACATGGTCATATTTTTATAGCAACATAAAATATACACAATCATCTGTCAGCCGCTGCAAGTGTCTTTCATTAATTTCTTTTCTGGCATGAAATTTGAAACTGACACATGGTGATATGGGAGAAAGCCATTCAAATAAATACATGATTACATAGCAATCTGATTTCTCATGCACTTTTACATAAGTAGCGCAGGGCCTAGATACAGTTCACCTAAAACTATTTATTTGAGTTTTATTTGTTGGACTATCATTTGCTAGAAGCTGTCTCCATGTGTGGCTCTCAGCCATGCCTTTGCCCATGTGTCATTTGTGTATGTTTCTCCATGTGAGCTCATCTGCATGTGCGCACACACGAAATTAGCATACGTCACCCGTGTCGCTCTTTCCTCACGTCTGCCTCCTTTCTTCCGAAACATGAAAGCACATCTACGTAATATATTCTGAAGCGTCAGTGACCATGAAGTGGATGACCCCAGTATTGTCAGTCTATGGGAGCAATGAGCAATTTGTTCTTGCTTCATGAGAGCAGGAGATGGATGCATTTCCTTTTTCTGCTGCGGTCCGTCTGTTGAAGCCATCCCTCTGTAGAACAAAAGAAAGGCATCCTCTGACTGATGTCCATCTCTTGTTACTTACGCCTACGGCCAGTTGCACTATTGATTGCATGTAAATATTCTCACCGCTTTTAAGATGAGAAGGCTGGAATAGTGTGTAATACGCTGTTGCCTCTGTGTTCCTGATTACACCAAAAGCTTTTTTTCCGTTCTTTCACTGAGCGTGTGTTTCCATCCTCCTCTTTTATTCACATTATCAATTTTGCGCATAAAGAAAACTGAGTGGAAATGCCAATTCAAAAAAGTCTCGAAATATTGCAAAAATGTTTTTACACTTAGTGGTGGAAAAGTTGGTGTATTGATAAAAGGTTAATGTGAATAAGTGCAGTGGAAACAGATTCAGTGAATAAGTGATGATACAGTTATTACGTACCCTCACTGCACAGGCCACTGCAAGCTCTCTTCTTTGTCTCAGGATGGCTTTAAATAAATTTAAGCACTCAGAGCTGTTACCAGAACTCTTCTAAGAGCACATAGCTGTAATATCAGCTGTTCAAATCTTTGAATGTCCATTGTCCATTGTGCTCTGCGTTATTTTACATTAGGCTTAGGTGGTATCTATTTTTTCATACATTCATACCTCCCTGAAATTTCACGGGGGTATACGGTATATGACAGTATCTGTATGTGGCTGCAACCATACCTTACACCTTCTGAATTCAAGTGGCAGCTGTGGCTCAGAGATAGAGCGGGTTGTCCATTAATCGGAAGATCAGCGGTCCTTGATCAAGACACCCAGCCCCAAAGTGCATCCAATGGCTCTTCCATCAGTGTGTGAGTGTGTTAAAAACCGAGTAGCAGGTGGCACTTTGTATGGTCGCCTCGGCCACCAGTGTGTGATGGGTGACTCGTCATGTCAAAAGTGCTTTGAGTGGTCAGATGACTAGAAAGGTGCTATACAAGTGGAGGTCCTAGTGTCTCTATCAGCAAACAAAGACTAGTCGAATTGCCGTATGAACTCATCATAAAACACACTTCATCCAAACTCAACAAAGTTTGACGGAAATACAATGAAACTTGCCAAGACCGTCCAGCAGTTAATCTTGTTAGTTTTTTAGTTAGTTAGTCCTGTTCCAGCAATCACCAACTCTGGTTTGGTGAAAATAAACTGTTAATTTGAGTTAGATATGAAAATATGCTGTTTTTCTCTACCACTGTAGGCAAGTTGTTACAGTCCTGTAACGTTATCCCAACCACTCACAGTCGCTATGTCTGTCAGCTCAGCTGCTTGTTTCAACAGACTGACCCTTAGTGGCATGTGAAGTGCGTTACATACAATACATCCTCAATACTGCCTCTCTGTATGAGTTTAATAGAAAGCTGAGGGTCTGTATTTTTGATAGGTATTTCTAAATACCCTGGTATACCCTGGTATACACAGCCCAAACCTATTATCTATTGTTGTCCTTTGTCTGAGTTTTTTCACTGGCACTCCTTTAATGACATCATCTTTTTGTGCCTCCTGCTGTTGCTGTGGCACCTGACTAGAGATTTAGCGCCACCAACTGCTTATCTCGATCAACCAATTCCCAATATCTGGGTAACAGTCATGGTTGGGAAGCACAGACTGGATTTTCTGAACATTCAGTTAAAATTTGTGCTACATTTATATGGAAACCCAACTTGAGACACTTTAATAGCAACTTAAAATAAGTGGCACTATATCTTTCCATAATGATTTCAAGAAGCTGTCCTAATTCTGAGGGTATACCGATGCAGCAATATTTGTGTCCTACTTTTAACGGTGTTTGCTGATCTGGTGCTGTGTTTTCACTTCATCCCCAAAGATAACTGCAACACAGAGAACTACTAGAAGTCAGAAATAATTGTCTGCAGCACCAGCACAGGATAATGTTTGAAAGCAAAACAACCTTTATGTGTCTGCATGGGAATGTTTCATGTCATGCGCCATACTGAAATAGCACAAGCACACTGTGTTGACTTTTACATCTCGCTATACTTGTTTCTTTCTGTGTGTTTTACTTAAATGGCTGTCGCATGTCTCATTTCCATTGTGATCCTCCAACATATGGCAAGCTACACACACACACACACACACACGACAAACACTGAGTGCATACAAAGGTGGAGAAGACTGCTCGGGTTTTCTCATTCATGTGTGATTGACATTCCCGACAGTTGCCATACCTGTCTGCCTGGTGGAATGCCAAGTGTTAGCTCCTTTGCCCACAACTCTGACAGCAGACGATGCCATCTGAGCTCCACGCTCAAAGCTATTTCACAGATAGTAACGCACTGATGATTCCATTTTATAGCCAGCAAGGCGCTGCTGATGTTATTTTTGGTTTTTATTAATGTGGGAAAAAAATCAAAATCAAACCAAAATAGCCTACTCCATCTTGGGTGTGATAAGACGTAAAATCATTTTGATAAAGTGGGATTTAATGTCTTTGAAGAAAGTGCCGAAATAGATTCAGTTCACACAACTCCTGACTCCATGCAGTTAATGAAGGTTTGCGGCTGCTGGGGGAAGATATGCACTGTATCTCAATGCTGCGCTTTCTTGGGGCCTCTTCTCTTGTGTTTTTAAGGCTGTTTGTGCAGAGGGCAGGCACAGAGGGATTTAAAAAGGATGTCAGACTTTGTGACGCATTTTAGCCACAGTGGCTTTCATCAGAGGTTTAACGTGACAAAAAACCTGTGTTCATGTGGAGAATTTATAAATTGAGAACTAGAGGAAGGTATCTGCATACACAAACATTATACAGGGATATATTATGAACAAGTTAGAAGCTAAAATGATGCACATATCCCTGGCAAAGAAAACATGCTGCTTGTCTGTAAATTGGCATGTTTATTCATGGTCATTCTACAGTCAAAAAAATAATTTTGTCTTTATTTCTTTCACATATTTTCCCTCCCACACATGTTATTCTCAATTTCAATAATGCTACTGTCTGCCAGTACACACTCATCCCATGTTTACTGGAGTTTTAGTAGTAGCTGCCAGAAAAGCATTTCCCTGGTTTTCTCAATTTATTGCTTCTCCCATTGGAACGATGAAACCCAGCCAACGCTGTCTTTGCACACTCTCTCCGGATCATTGACATGCTTTAGCTGTTGGTTTTAGGTTACTGTGGCAGCAGAGTGATTGACACTTGAGACGATTGTTAGGATTGCTGTGGGGATACAAGTCCCGCCCTTCAAGGAATTACTACTACCACAACAACTCCTCCCACTCCAGACATACCCAAGCTGCAGCTCAGGGAAGCAGAGAGACAGAGACAGAGAGAGCGCAGGAGAGCCGTGTCAGTCAAAGACAGGGGGACTCAGTTGTAGAAAGAGAGCAGGAGAGACAGAAGTAAGGAAGGAGGAGGGGGAGGAAGAGGAGATCTTATTTCTAGCAGTCAGGGGAAAAAAAACACGGGGACTTAAAAGAGAGAAGCAGAGTGAGAAAGTGGCACAGAGTGTGTGTGCATGGCTGGATTAGGAAAGAGGAAGATCACAAGCTGATCTGGCAAGAAAGATAAGTGCAAGTGAGTGACAGTGAGAGACAGGGAGAGGGAGCAGGGTGAATAACCAGCCACTGTCAAATGATCGGAGCTTGAGGAGGAAGAGGAGAAGCAGTGTGGACTAATCTTGGAATGAGGGTTTGATCAGACAGGTTTGGTCTCAACCTGACCTCTCCGCTGAGCTGACACCACGGGCAGGAAGCTCCCACTGGATCACTCAGAGCAGTGAGCATAGCCGTGGGCTGGTCGGTGGGCTCCAGGTGGCCCAGCAGGTCTGTGTGTTTGCAGATGTGATGTGGGAGGAAACGCCAGACCATGAGTATCATACTTAAACCACGGTCGCGCTCCACCAGCTCACTGAAGAACACAGAGGGAATATGGTAAATAGATGAATAACTTTGTCCTGCTGGTTACATTTCCATGTTAATCCTGTCGTGTGTGCAATTGTTTTGCTCTATTGTTCTGCATCTGCATGTTTATTGCTCTCTGAAATACTTTTCTTCTGCCTCACCGGCTGCGTCCCAAGTCATTCCTTTTTGTTTATTTGTCCCAGTTGGCTTGCTGTGCTTTGTGTGTTTGTGGCTCTTTCAACTGTCGCCTGAATGCCATCACTCTTCTTGTCAATCAAAACTTCTCTGCCTCTGCTGTGGTTTGCTGCAAAAACCTGCTGTACCCTGTAGATATGTCAGTTACAGGGCTGCGTCGGTTTTTTGCGCAACCCATGACATGTTCTGTGGTCAGATAAGATCTGTTCTTTCCTGAGCTCCAGTGTATTTTGTTCTTTATTTCAATGAGGACATAACACTTGCTGCACTTGAGATGACCCTCAGTGTGCTTTCATCAGAACTCACTGTCTATTCAGTGATGTTGTCTAAAAC